>NC_051445.1:21836434-21895916 GCF_001649575.2 Kryptolebias marmoratus
GGGGGGGGGGGGCAGATTGTGTTGCTATCTATCAGCCGAAGGAGCGGGTGGCAGCAAACATTAGGGTGTTAAAGAAAAAAAGAAAAGAAAAAAAAACGCCATCGGGGAGGTCGGTTTTAGGTGTTGACAGTTTCCTTTTTTTGTCCCCCCCCCTCCCCCTCTTCCCATAAGCTGTTGAACAGGTGCCCTCTTGATGTTGGAGGGGCGTGTTGCAGAGGGGGGAAACTTCAGCGTTTGGCTGGAGAAGCACTCCTGCTGCCCTGTAAAAAAAAAGACGAAACAACAGGTTCAGAGTTAGGAACAGGAAGTAGCAATGTTTAACATTTCAAAGGGTTACAGTGGCTCAGGAGGTAAGGGTTCGCCCTGTAACCGGGGGGATGCCGGGTCAAACCCCTGCTCCGTCTGTCTCAGCCGTTGTTTCTTTGGACATCCTCCTGGGGGACCCTAAGGGGCCAGAGAGTTCTGGTTCTCCCCTGTGGTGCCGTCTACCACGATGGAGCTCCTCTCCTCATCCCTACGGCTGAGCTTGACCTCCGAGCAGACGAGGCTCGTTTGCTCGTGAACGAACCAGCAAACCAAGAGCTCCTTCACCGTGACGGACCGAAGCGACGCCCATCGTTACTCCGTTGAATCCATCTCTCGCTCGTGAGCAGGACTCTCAGAGCCTTTGCCTGAGGCAGAGAGACCCGTCCCCGACCCGGAGGGAGCGTTCCACTTCGTTCTGCTCGACAGCCATGGCTTCAAACCTGGAGGACACGGCTCTCATATCCCAGCAATGTCACACTCAGCCTACAAACCGTCCTGACGCCTCATCCAGTTTGTAGTGTTCGTGGACTGAATCAAGACAGACTCGTGGAGAGGAGGGTGTCTGGTTTTGGGAACCTCAGGCTCTCGTTTAGGCTTTTTACTGCGGCTCTGTCGGCGTCCTCAAACCCTGACCTTCAGTGCAGCTAACAAACCTGAAAGTAACGGGCTAGTCTTTACACTTGACGAGGATCGGTTTTGGTAATGCACAGTATGAAATAACCACTCTCCGAATATGTTGTCTTTCTTTTCAGTAGAAACAGTTTGATCATGCTTCATTGGTTCTTTTGTCAGAGCTGCACTCAAATGGTAAAGAGTTCATGCTGAAGTATGAATAGACTACACCAGAATGGGAAACATCATGGCTGAAGTGGACAGTCCTGAGATGGTAACGTCCAGAAAACAACTCCAGCTTACAGGATAAGTACTTGTTTTCGATCGGACATTATAGTTTTTTTTTTATTTGCTTCAATAAAATCACGATCAGGGTAACAGATCTTGAGCTCTCTCAGTAAAAATATTGAGAGAGCTTATGTCTGTTTTATGAAGTCAACAAGAGACACCTGGGCCCTGCTTCTCACAGAGACCTTTACAAAAAAAGGGAACATTATTTAATTCAGCACATCGTCAAATTTGAATTCCATTGAAAGCTGTTCAAGATCGTGGGAAAGCTGCAATTCATCTGCATAATTCTGTTTAAAGCAGAAACCATTTGGTTTAGGTTTTTTTTTATCTCAGAGGAGATAAACCCCCCTCACAAAACCATCTCTTGTATACATTTACATAAATCAAACTCGTTCTTGCCAGATGTCTGCAGAATTAACACAACATAAGTGATTATATTCTACAGTAAAAACCTTACAAATCATGAATCATTAAAGAGATTAGCTGTATTGTTTAGACTGGATACAGAAATTAGTGGCGTGGAGATATTAGGTTTTTTTTTAAGCAGGCATCAAAGAGCCACATTTTAACTCTGTTAAATAGCATTATCCAGAATTTATATAATCATACATATCAAACCCGTAGATTGATATTTAGCAGGAACAAAAGGCAGCTCTTTGCATAATGTGTGCAAAGATGTAAACCGTATCAGATGGTAAAGTGAAAATAAATCAATGAAGTACCCGTATCACTCAGGGAAAAATAAAATAGAGGAAAATGTTTGTTTTTGTGAAATTCTACATAAATTTGAAATAAATTTAAGAAAAAATGTTGATAATCGGAGGAGAAACAGCCAAAATACTATCCCAAGATCAGAGTTGAAATGTCCACAATAAAGCGGTTATTTAAAGATTAATATTACTTTTTTAAAGCTGGGGAAAAAAAAGCAACAACAAACCTCTATTGGTGTGTACTGGAGGCACAAACACAACATAAAGTCTGTTTTTAAACTACCGTATGTGAAGTGATGTGGATGGGAGTTTTTTACCGGATAGTAAAAACGATAAAAACCCAAAATAATTTACTAGGTTGAACTAATGCTGCTGCCAAGCTCAACTCAGACATAGCATTTGGACTTTTTTGGAGTTTTGAGTTTTCATCTTTAAACTGGGAAACACAAAATGTTCCTCCTCAATTGTTTTAATTCAGTAACTCTAAAATTAAGTTGTAGAAAAACTTGAGTTTAAAAGTCAAAGTCCTGAAAGAAGGGGGAAAAAAATGGGCAAAAAAAGAGAGAAGTTAACAATGATGACGTACGGTAATTGGAAGATAAAAAATGATCAATTTTATGTTGGAGAAAGTCCATAGCCTTAGTAAAAAAAAAAAAAAATAATTAAAAAATAAAGGAAATGTAAGGATCTAATCATAATGATTGAAACCTTTTTCCAAATAACTCAATAATTATTACTTCAAAAGTACCGGAGCCACTCCGGTTTTCTCTCACAGACCAGAAACATGCATGTTAGGTTGACTGGTAATTGTCCCTAGGTGTCCTTGAGAAACTCAATGGTTGTTTGTCTCTGTGTCCTTGTAACAGACTGGAGGCCTGTCCAGGTGTCCTCTGTCTCTCATACAGTGACTGCTGGAGATAGACACCAGACACCAGAAAGGAGAAGCAGGTAAAAGAAAATGGACGGACGAAAGTACCGGGAGCCTCCAAAGAGCCGTATAGCTGGGCTGCTTAAAATTGCCCGCAAATCGTCTAAGCTCGTGTGTCTTTCAATCGTTTCATCATTTTACAAAAGCCTTTCAGCTTTCCACTTCATTTTCTGTCCTTAAAAGTTTCATTTATTCCCCCCTCCCCTCTCTCTTATCACAAATAAGTTTTCGAGGCTGTTATTTCCTTCCCACGCAGCTCTCAAAAGGCGGAGGACGAGACGAGATTCTGAAAGGCAGAAAGATTATACAAATGAGACAAATTTTGATGAATCGCTTAAGAAGATAATCCATATTGTGGAAAGCTTGTTACTCCCCGTCACGGGAGCCCGAGCTTTTGTGCTCATCATTTCAGCTGGGTTTCATTTATCAATCCTGAAGGAGGGGAAACTTCAGCACGCTGATTTAAATCTGAGCAGAGATGGAAGTTGATTGGGGTGTATGCTAATTTCTGTTTGGTTCGTTATGTTGTTTATGAGTAGGAGGAAAAACACACCAATTAGCTGAATCAGGCAGATTTTTGAACGACGCGTCCCAGAGGTCCAACACCTTCTTTCTCTCTCTCGTAGCTTAGGGGCGATTTAGCCATGACAGTAAAGGTGGAACGTGTTGGGAGATTCGGGTGTTTTTCCTCCTCCGGTAATTCCTAAATTAAGTTATTTACTGTGTTGTCAGAGTTGCATAAAATAAAATATAATAACATACTTCTAGAGCATGAAGGCTGCCTCTCCTTAATGTGAAACAAAGAAAACAAAGCTTTTAAAGGACGTTCTGTGGGCCGTCTGATGGGAATCTGAATGATGCCAGAAGAAGAAACTTGGAGGAATTGTTCAAATTGAAAATAATGCAAATTTAAATTTAAACCACGATAATGTGTATTAGATGTAATACAAACAGGGTATTAACTGTTAGCAATATGTCAGATCTTGTGAAGTGCTGTTCAGTGTGGCACACAACATGATACAAAACAGCCCTGTGACTACCTGTCACCCTTTAAACACACAGACTGACTGATTACGGGACTGAAGACGTCCGTGAGGCTGATTACAGGACATCTGAGTTTAATGTGTCCCGTGGACAAATTATGTCCAATCTTTTCTAGGGGTACCATCCTTTTTGACAAGGACAGTTTCATTAGTTTGTTTTTTTAAAATACCTCCATTGAGCCAGATTTTTAAAAAAGTAATCACTGATTTGGATTTGTTGATTTCAGTCATTTTTTTGTTTTTAATACTTTTGTCCATTTAAAGTTACTTGAGTGACCTTTGTGGGTTTTTCTTCCTTCAATGAAAGGGTACGAACAAAATCTGTCAGGAAAATTACGAAATGGTAGAAGTGCCTTAAATCCAAATCCAAATTTACATAAGACTCTTTTAGTTGCAAACAGAAATAGAATGGTAATTTTTAGAGAGCAGAGAAAGGCTGCTTTAAAGGAAAACTCTGATTTCAACAGTCTGTTTTGTACTTGGACATCCAGATATCTGAAGACGAAGACAACAGGGCGGGTGTCCAGACTTTTCTCGGAGGGGCAAATGTTAACCATGATAAAGTCCAAGGGCCCAACGCTTCTAATGTCATTTTGAGACATTAAAGCTGCAGATCCATCGTATGGATCCATTGCTCTTGGTCAGGCCACGGTAATTACATTTGAAGACAGAAGATGGAGGACCAAACTCTGAACACGTCTGCAGCAGGATAGTTTTTTTTTTTTTTTTACTTTTTACAACTGTGCATTTGAGAATGAGTGGCCTATAAAATAAAATAAATAAATAAAAACCCTATCCTCTGGATTAGTCAGTGAAAGTTAGCCGACAAAAGGCAAAGACGGAACAATCTTTCTGGTTTTAGTGCCCATGATCTGCCAGCATTCGATTAAAATCGCCCAATGGAGTCTGCTTGGTAAGTAATTTAGGGTCCTACATGGTAATGTTAATTATAAGTCTAAAGAAATGATGCGGCAGCTGCTGCTGGCCCTGAGCGGAAGCAGGTAGAGTTGTTAGACCTCATCAGAGCCAGATCTTCAGCAGGATTAGGAGAGCAGCGGCGTGAAGCTGCGGCGATGAGAAATCGCGCATCTAAAAAGCCCCCTTCGTTATTCTGCCGTAGCCGCTGCATTACAGCGTCTTTCCGTCACGTTTTACTCACTCTGCTGCCGCCGAGCTCATCACTGAGGCAGGGAAAAACACAGAAAAACAGGGGCAAGGACGGGATTGGACAGAACAGCCATTTTCTGTTAGTATCCGTTTTTCCAGGAAAGAAAAAACGCAGCAAGAAGGGAAAACACAAGGAAAGGATTTGGAATTTAAAAGAAAGAAAAAGAGGAGGATTTATTTAGTTAGTTCTTTTTTTTTTTTTTTTAATTTACCATTTTGAAGATCCTAGTCAGGGTGCCTTTTCCGTCCCCTGCACCGGCCTTCTTGCTTGACTTGTGGTGGCCCTGGCGGACAGACAAAGACATTGGAGTGGGTTGAAGAAGTCTTTGACATTTTTACTCAAGGGAATGAGCTGTGGCTGACCTTTCTGTTAAAGAGAGGCAAAGATTAATCTGTCCCTCGCTCAGGTGTGGCTGTAAGGGAGAATAGACTGGGATCTATCCAACCCCATCTGTTTCTTTTTTAGTTTTTAAGAGTGGTTTTTATTTTGTGTTCTCAGCTATAATTAAAGATTAGGGTCAAATCGGATTGTGCCTGGATTTATACAGTATAATCTAAAGTTTTCACACGTTTGAATTATGAGTCGGAAGCTACAGTGGAAAAAAATTAAACTTTTTTTTTGTTGTTGAGAATTTTAAACCACTGACTGGTTTATTTCTATAGTTAAAAAAAGTTTTCCCTGAAAATTTAACAGTTTTAGCGGCATAAACAGCTGGTTGTGCGCGCTGTCTGAGCTATATTTGTTGAATAATTTCGAAATTTATCAGTTAAAAGCTAAAAAAATGTATTGTCAAAAGCCTAAATGGCTGACACCCGGTCTTCTTCTGTGTGTATTTGTCTTGTACCTATAGATTTGAGTGTATTATATAGTTTTACTGGCACCAGTTTTTGGGGACTGTGTTTTGCGGCTGAGAAACTGTGTGGAAATCACCGGAACGACAACGGTAAGCTTTATGTAAGGAGACGCTGTTAACCTGTGACTAAATCTTTAATTATTTATTACAAGTTTTAATTGTTCCTGCTTTTTGCTGCCTCTCTCTTACACACACACACACACAGATGGTAAATTAGGTGCTGACAACACTGTGAGGGGGAAGCAGAAGATGGCTTCTCCTCAGCCGGACGATGAAGCATGTATGACGACGAGTGGAGGGATGGATGGACAACATGAGCACCAACCTGCCTGAGTCAACAATCACTGATGCATGAACAGATTATGATGATGGACAATGACCTCACCCGCTCCTCCAAGTAATGAAGGTGTAGTAACCGTTTAGAACATTTAATGTACTTATACAGCTGTTTTTGAAGCACCTACCAGGCCTATCTTGGTGGCTAGTCCTCTCCACTGTGTGCCCAGAGAAATGAGAGAAAAGAGACGGGAGGGGGGAAAGTCTTATTTAGTGTGAAACGCAGGTGTGGAAGGAGAGGAGGCGGGGAGTGTGTTAACGTGTATGCCATGGCCCTTCTACAATGGGTAGAAAAAGACTACACTCTCCTGGTAAAATGCCAGAGAGAGTTGTGATGGAAACAAAACAAAACAAACGGGGCAACAATAATTAATCTCAACACTTTGCTCCCTTCTAATGTGACGGTTCCCGGGGGCGACACGAAGCTGCAATGAGCTTGTTTCAGAGTGTCCGCACCATTGAACTAAGGATTTGATGAATCACCTTTCGATTGAACTACAGCGCATGTGTCAAAGTGAAGGCCCACGAGCCAGATCCAGCCCTTGGTAACATTTTATATCGGATATCTGACTTGAGTTAACGTGTATCAGAGTAACTTAATGTATAATCTTTTCTGTATTTCCTTCTTGTTTCAAAGTTAAATGTTAGGGTCGATATCTTTAACTACAGGCTCCTTTCGATGCTTCGTTGAGCTCTTTGCAAACCACGGCTTTTACCGTAGGATTCAAACGTCGGGAAAATCCTGCTAGGGCAGCCATACTTTATTTCGGGTTAATCGGAGTCACTTAAGCTGACGACAAGTCACCCCGGAAGACTGCAGGCTCCGATGACATTAAAAGGTGCTTCATTAACTCTACTTTCCCGTGGCTTTTGGGTCAAATTGGCCCGAAGTCAAAAAGCCTTCTCTCTCTTTCGATGGCTAAGAAAGTCTTAGTTTAAGGGTGTGAGCGCTTATGTCACGGCTTATCGCACCTTTGTCGTCCCCCTTGCTGAAAGATTTGTTTGTTTTTCCAGTCGAACTGTGCAGAATACATCACATCACAAAAAAAAAGGAGAAGAAACAATTTTCTGTGGCCTCATATTAATAGTTGTTTTTTTGATAGAGTTTATCTGTCACAAAAACGCGCTCGTGGATGGATGCAGAGTCGTGGCGGCAGATGGGGAAACTCGACTCTCTGACTCTGATCAAATAAAACCAGTCGTACAGATCCCTGCTGTGTTGCGGAGGTGTGTGGGCGTCTGTGCCTCATAAAGGCGGGCGTTTCGTGAACGGTGCGCCGCTCTACTTACCCTAGACTTGGGACGGGCGGGGGACACCTGCAGAACAGTTGGAAGCAGACAGGGAGAGAGGATGTGACTTGGCGAGCGAGAAGGAAAGCAACGTGGAAAGAACAGCAGAAAAACGAGGGGGAAAAGCGTGCACTAACGTTGCCGGAGCACTTTGGCTCTTCTGCCGTGTGAAGCCTGTGAGTGTTAGAGAGGTGTGGCTCACTGTGGGCATTACTCACGATCGTGCGGAAGAAGTGGACCACGGCGTTCTCTCCTCCTCGTTTACGCGGCGAGGTGGCGGAGGCTTTCTGAGGGGCCGGAGAGAGAGCGCCTCGGAAAGAGCCCTGGGGAGAGAGGGGAAAGGAGCAGCAGACGAGCACAGTTACACCGGCAGCGTGGCCTCCAACGGGCGGGCGGAGACGTTAGTGCTCACTCTGAGTCTGGAGGGTGTTAGGGTGGCGCTAAACATTAGCAGGTTTCATCCTCTGCTTCAGTGCGCCACAAGACTATCACAGACCTCATTTACTCTTGAGAGTTAGCGCCTAATTTGATTATCATTAGCAGACGCTTGTCACTTTTCTTTTTTTTTAAATTATTATTAGTTCTGCTCCATTTGAACCTTAGACTTGTTTACCGATGCTTTTACCGAGCAAAATACTGGTCAGATTTCGACTGTCACCCAGGATACGGCTCATTACTTTCCAAGGGCGTTTCTTGGTCAGGACAGAAGGCAAAACGAGATTTAAAAAAAATAATTTTAATGAGTTGATAACACTAAAAGCTGGTGGTCATAGTCGGACATGGCTCTGAATGAAAAAAAAAAAAAATATTCAATGAGAAAGATTAAGGGCAAAATGAGTTTAAAGACAAGTTTCACCCCAGTAACCACAAAAATATTTGGCCAGAAGTCATTAAATGGTACAAATGGGCGTTTGAAAATGACAGTATCTAATTATCATCAAGCAGAAAAACCAAATGCTTCAAAGTCCAACTTTACAAAGGCTTTAATGGGATGATTGGTTAACGGCCTTTATATTGTTTGACTTTTAGCCTGAAGGAAAAAAAAACCAAACAAACGAAGCATTAAAAAGAAAGAAAATCAGCTGTTATGTTAATGATACATTTAACATTTCTTTCTGAGAACCTTTGAAGAGCAAGAGGGGAAAAAATGAGAATGTGTGAATGTAACCTGGGTGTTCTTTATGCTATAGGAACCTACGTCTGTTTACGTCTCACCAGGTTGGACTGTCACGTTGCGGGTAAAGGTGAGGAAATGATTCCCATCTGTTACCTTTTAGGGAGAAACTTCCAGCGCCACTACTACTACGTAATACCGTCCACCTGGTCAATCTTTTATGGGTGTTTAGAAGGCAGAGCCACAAGCAGGAGAATACAAAATACAGAATAAAATTATTATTCCTTCTCATTGACATCAGCAAATGAAGTTCCATGTCCTTCTAGGTAGAGAAGAGATCCCCTAATGATGTCTCTCTCTTTGTGTTTTTGCATAACCGGCTCTGCAGATGTAGGAAATGACGGCGAATGGAGACCTAAACGAAACGACAGGACTGCCTCAGCACACTAGTTTTGAGGGAAAACAGGCTGTAGGAATAATCAAATAATTGTGAAGGAATCGTCCTAATACCGTCTCACTTTCAGCCAGTGTTACCTTTGAAGTGAAGAACCCTCCACTCTGTATTTGTTGGGTTCGTTCCTCTTTGTTTTAGTTTTTTTTTTTCCATCTGAGTGCAGAAAGTGCAGGCTGAAGCTAAATAAATGAGGCTTCTGGCTGCTGTGATGTAGGGGGGGAATAAAAGCTGGAGGCTTTGCAGTATTGAAACAATTATAATGGTTGGGTGTGTGTCAATTTTTCTCTGTTTTCAGGAACTGTTAGGATGTCGGTTGTGAATATCCGATTACTAATGAACACCTATGTGTAAAGAGGCACATAAGTGATGCGGAGTGACAAGGACAAAGCTCATTTAAATCCAGAACTAAAACTCATGCTGACTGAATTGTTTGAACAGTTTGGATATTTTTCAGAGTTTTAACATTTAACAGTTACCATAATTGTCCTGATGAATGGTGAGAATCTGTCCACAGAACTTATGTTAATAGCATCATAGCATGTTTCTAACTACGAATAGCTAGTACAACTATTAGCATGATGTTAATAGTGTATGCCCAATTCAACTACTAGCATGCTGCTAATAATAAAAGCTTAGTATAACTATTAGCATGTGCTAAAAGTAAAACATCAGTAAACTTTTAGCATTTTGCTAAGAGTAAAAACTCAGTATAGCTCCTAGGATGCTACTAATGTTGAATGTTCAGTACAAGTATTAGCATGTTAGCTAGTTTGTTTTTAGCATAGGTGGTGTAGACAAAACGGAGATGAAATGAACAAATTTTGATGTCTAAATTTGTAAAACGGTAAAGGATTCCTAAGCACATTAATCAATAGTGCGGTTTAACAGTTTCAATCATTCCTTATAGTTTTATCTCTTTCAGACATGTCTGTAGAGTGACATCTAAGGCTTTTTGCTGGACAGTGTGAAAAAGCAGAGCCATAAATCAGGATTCAGTGCGCAGTTTTCTTGCCTTGAACTTGTGCTGACTAATGATCATTAGGCATCTTTGCTGGGGTTAAAAGTCAGTCTGATCAAGAATCGGTTTTAATATGAATGAACCTTAATATTTAATCCCAAAAGGATAGAGTTTCACATCTCATTAAATACATCCTCAGACTTCTTCCTGACTTCACCTACTTTACACCGAGTAGCTAAGGTGTTGTACGCTAACATTTACCAAAAATGGCGGATGTTTTAAGTTCAACGTGAAAGAAATCAGTGCAACAAACGGGAGATCTCGTCGTTTCTTCCCACTTCCATTTATTTTGCTCCCGGCTTTATCTGTGCTGTCACGGCCGTTGGCGTTCCCATTTCCTGTTACCGAACTGAGCAGGACACCCCAACGTTTCTCACGGTGGGGTGCATTTCAAGCAGAGGAACATAGAGAGAACGTAAAATTGTATTTTTCAAAGGGCCTAGTTTTTTGAGCCGTACTCGTGGACAGGACAGGGGGGAAATGGTTCAAACTAATCTGGCTAACGTGCAAAACGTCTAATCTGGGTGACGTATTGAGGCTTAATAAATATACCACGGAATATTGCACTAATCTATGCTTCTATTAGGACAAATGAGGGATATTTTTTCGGCCCTGTTAAACATCTGTGAGCACGTTGAGCAATTTAGATGAGGTGAGAGTTAAACTGTATTATTCATTATTTGTAACATGTTTCTATGGTTGGGTGAATCATTGTTAAACTGTCATAAAACATAAATTGATTACAGTGTGTTGTTAGGAGGAGTGGAGGAAGTCAGAACCACTTGTTAAAAGCGTGGTTATTCATTAAAAGCACCGGGAATTTTTCAGGTCTAAATTACCGGTACTAATCCATGCCGACGCTTGATGTATTCTCTATTTTAAGAACTGCAATTTAACAAATCTCCCTTCTGTAGGAGAACCACGAACACGAACACCCTAAGACATGCCTTTTACGGCTCTGAGTTCACGTAACGTCACCTCACGTTTCTCCAGAAAACTGGAGCAACTAGCTCGTTCCGAACTTAGAATTCTGCCCTCTTTCGGCAGGCAAGGCAAGGCCACAAATGTTTTCATCTTTTGTTTTTTTTCCGTGGCAGTTTAATCTTTAGGCGCACGTAAACAAGCCGAGGCAGTCATCCGTCACTGAGCTCTATCAGAGTGGAGATAAAACAGCAGCTCCGCTTTCCATTCCGCCTTCCTCGATAACTCCTTGTGCTCCGCGGCGTAATTATGAGAGGGACTAAGCCGTGGGGTACGTCAAACCTTCCCTTTCAAAAGTTCTCGCTCAACAGCAAGACAAAAAGAGGAGCCTGCTACTTTTGTTTGGCTGTTAAAGGTGTTAGCGGGGTGGGTGATGTTAAAATGAGCCGTCAGCTCACAGCAGGAGGAGCCAAACCGGAGACAATGAAGTGCAAATCAAAGGAAAATAAGGAGAGAGTTGAGGGTTGTTGTTAAAGACTTTTAATCAAGCAATAATCCAAACAAAACAAACAAAAAGCTTATAGGAGCAGAATCAGGTCGACGGTCACAACACGTAGAAAACAGTCGGAGTTAAACCGTTTCAAACACACTTGAACCTGAGGTGAGCCAACTGATGTGAGGGAGCGGGGGGGTCGGACCTCCCCTCCTTTATCCGAGATAATATAAAATATATTCTGTTATCTCTGTCTTTATTCTACCGTTTGAGCAAACCGATTAGCGCGCCGTTACCCCCGCAACTTGAAATGATCCCAGACTCATTTGCGTTCACTTCTCTCCACGTGGACACCGGGATTCGTCTCACTTTTCCGTCGTCGTCTCGTGAAACGTTCGCTCTCACGTTGGCGAAAAGGGATTAATTGGGGGGGGGGGGGGAGCACAAGTAAGGGGTGTACTAGTGAGTGACAAACCGTCGCCAGAATGAGACGCGTGCGCTCGTCATCGGACGGCAAACGCCGGCGTGAGCCCGTTTCACTAACGCTGCTGTCCGAGTCCCGACTTCAAACCGTCTGTGGAAAAATGCGTGCACACAGACGTGCGCATGGGGGAGGCAGCAGGCCAGATAAACAAAACGTCTGTCTTCTCCGGGAACTCTTGTTTGAGAAGTAAATATTTGCAGCAGAAAGATAGTGCAGGTTTCTTTTTTTTTTCTTTTCTTTGCTAGAGGCAACAGAGGTGGGGCGAACCTGTCTGTCATCTACTTGAGATTCAGGAAGTAGTAGTTTGAAGGCAAATCCTTGGTGAAAACAGCGCCAGCAGTCTATCTATATACGTCTACAAGTTTTATTATTATTTATTAAAATGCTATAGGTAACGAGAATGACATGCAAAAGCGAGAGAATTCAACAAATACAGCGGCCAATTCATAAATCCATTGTTCTGTTGACCTTTTTCCTTGAATGTCGGAGTAAAATAGCATCTGATCAGCAGAACAGGCGAAAGCACTGATATGTTACATGGATACAAAACCGTTTTTCTCTTGATTGCTGCTCTAAACACCACTTTATACTTGGCATAAGGCATGGGAGAAATGCATATTTTCATGCTGTCTGGTGATTTCTCTGCAATTACCCTCAAAAGCGCCCCGATTAGCACTCCGCCAAGCCAGACATGGAAGGACGCTTCGAACCAGAAGTTTTTTTTTACGTGCTGTATGTTTAGTTTTTTCTTTTCTTTGACCAAGTCTGCCCAAAAAGACAGGTTAGCGCTGCCACACAAACCCGGCAACTTTGAAACGCTACGGTAAAAAAAAAAGAAATTAAGAATCCATCCAAAGTCCGACAACTCCAAAATTATTTGTCCGCAACATATAAGCTTCTCACATATTTGAACAGACTTTTTTCTCGGTTTAAAGAAAAGGGATTAAGATTTCCTAGTCTAATATACTTTGTACAATATAATAACATAAATAAAATTCTTTGATCATTTGTAGTAAAATGTGATCCTTAACTTTAAAAGTGACTTATGCAGACTGGTGTTCAATAAACGGTGGCAAAGTACCTCCCTGAGCCCCATCTACGCTACTCCGGGTTTAGGGATGGGCATTGATTTTAAATGGGCCAGTTTGAAGAACTAATAAACGTAAAAACAAACGTGAAAGGTTTTCCTAATGATGTACCTAACCAAAGACACAAAATTAAAGCATTCCACTGTAAGTTTCTGCCACTGTAGTTTATTTTGAAAGGATTGAAAAGTGGAAACTATGGTTATGGGTGAGCTCAGCTTTATTGCCAGAATACATGCCTCCATTTTGATATATATATATATATATATATATATAATAAATAAAATTGAATAATTTCAGACTAATTTGGAGTGCCCATCCCTACTCTGGTAATTACATAAACAGATATTTTCCGTTTACTTTTTTCTTTGTCGACACTATTCGAACAAAATTGTTAAAATGCTGATGCAGAGACAAAAAAACTTTCTTAACTTGGGTAAAGAATTATTATTCTTTTCCTTCAATACGGCTCAGAATTTCCACTCTGTTACTCATAATTTCAGCACAAAATTATTAAAGTTTACCGAACACAAAATCAGGATAACCGGAGACAGTTTTTACCGGATTTCCGGTAAAAACGGCTCCATTGTTTTGGGCTTTTAGGGGGCATGCACTCAAAACGGTTCGTCGGCTATTTTGCAAATTATGTTCTAACCCTAAATCTAATAAAAAAAACCCACAAACTATCCAGCGTAGAGTGGACGGGGTATCAAGGAGATACAGAAGCTGCAAACCGTCACCAGACAATCCCAGCAGATTCAACAGCAGCCTGCATGAATCACAACCCATTGACTGACCAGTTTTACGCTTTAACGTCATCAAGAGGTGAGGTACCTGAAGGGAAACGCAGCTGTTCTCCACTTTGACGAATGTTCTCATAAACAAAGAGCATAACGGCAGCAATATGTCACACATTTAAAACATCACATCCACTGATATCATCGATTCAGATAAAGAAATGCTACTAATGTCAGTACCATTCAAACATAACGAGGAAAGTCTTCTTTAAACAATTCAAAATCACAGACTTTTTTTTTTGGTAATTAAAAAAAAAAAATCGATCAAACCCCACCAACAAGTCGTTCCCGAATCATTGCAGTCAACGTGAATCACGGCACAGTAAAACCAACTTTACGTGACCAAATTCAAACGGATAAATTCTTACAGCATGTGTTAAAGACTCCAAAGGAAAAAAAAAAAAGTTAAAAATAAAAATGGTTCAGAGGATGGATCAGCGGGGTTAAGAGACATGTATGAGAGGGGTCGAGGTTCTTCTACCTCAACGCTCTCTCCTCTTCCTCACCTTGCCCTTCCTTTTCTTGTCCCCTCCAAAGAACTTCCCAATCTGATCCAGGAGCCCGGGGTTCTTCTTTCTGCGGCCCAGTCCGAAGGCAGCCTGAGCAGAGCTGCTTGCAGATGCCATGGTTGGAGGGGTAGTCGGTTGTATATTTGTACTTGTCAAATGTGGGGCGTTATGTCTCTCCCTTAAATGAGAGACAGAGCAAAGCTCAAAGACGGAAAAAGAAAAACCGAGAGGAAAGGGAAGGAAGGAAGAAGGAAAAAAAAAAGTCAGCCTATTCTAAGTCCTGCTCGGGGCTCTCCGACCCGCACTCTGAAGCCGCTCCGCTGTGCTCCTGGATGGTCTGCAGCTCCTCGGACTCGGAGGGTCGGTCTTTGAAGGTGTTGTCCTCGCGGCCCGGGGCATCTCGGGAGAAGAGGCGGGCCAGGTGGGGGCGTGGCGTGGCCGAGTCCGGGTCAGCTGCGCTGGCGTCGGGCCAGGGCTGGAGGGGGCCTTCGGAGTCAGTCACCGCCGGCTTCTCCGAGATGCAGCCATTGTTCTGGTTGGCGTCTGCCGCGACCAGGCCTGCGCAGAAACAACAAGGGGTCATCTATGGGCTCGGGCCCGCATGGCACAAATCACACAGCGGCACAATGGGCCCCCTTTTTTTTTTTTTTTTTTTCTTTTACAGAACCGGGCCCTTCCTGGTTTGAGTGCACCCCAGCAGAGCTAATATGGCACCCTTTAGTTTGAATGAATCTGTAAGCTAAACTGTAAGAAACAAAATACAAAACATGAGATTAAAGAAAAGCAGCAATCTGTTACGACCTGTTTCTTTACACTAGTTGAAAAGACTTCAGAGCAGGTGTATCTATAATCCCCCATCAAACTAATTAGGAAAACTGGATTCTCTACAGACAGACAGACGGTAAATCCTTTCGTCTTCTAAGAGTGAGCTTGAAAAATGACACCAGATTGGGCAGCAATCTGCTCGACATGCTTAGCTTTGTGTGAACGAGGCGACCCGGCGGACCCCATCTGGATGGATGGGAAGTCACGGTAGCATTTTTAATTTAACAAAACAAGAGAGAGAGGGAGGGAGAGAGGGAGGGGGGACCAAAACAGGAACATTAAGTTGACTTAGTGCCACTGGGAAAGGAAACAGTGGCCCTCCTGAAATGTTCGCTTTGAACTGGGCAGCTCCTACAGCAGATGACATCCAGTGCATTCCTCCCACCGAGACAACAGCCACACTGTGCTCCCAGATAGGGTGTAGCACTACATGCTAATGCCAGCTGAAACAGCGCTCTGTTGTCAGAGCTGCGTAGTTATTCCAGGCAAACAAAGCATCCCGTTGTCACGAAAATAACTCCTATAAGTATGGATTTGCAGGCCGATGCACAGCGACACTTATCTGATTTGGGGACCGGAGAGCGACGAGGCTTTCTGCCTGTGTGAGCGGAGCCAAAGTTCTCCTCTCTTTGCTGTAGACTCTTGATATGTTGGTGATTATTTAGGCAGACCCCCTTCTGAAACAGTGTCTCAACTGAACTCTTACACTTGTTTTCCTCCTGCGGCCCTCCGTACGAAACGGGGGGCCGCAGATGAAAACGTTGATCTGACTTTGCCTCGGGATGTTTCGAAATGAGAAGCTTGTTCCTTGTAGCCCCGAGGAAGAGTACCGTTTGATGCTTCTGTCAGTGCACTGTTTACAGGCAGACCTAACTGCTGTTTGTCAGGGATTGGTGACACATTGGTGCGTCATTTTGTTTTCTGGAAGTTCAAACTGTTTCAGAGTTATTCAGAGTGTGGCATTCCCCCAAAATCAGATACAGCGTAGTCAAACGTTACGCTGCAGTAAAACTTGTAAGGTCCTTCCTCAGAAAACCCAACAACTCTTCAATCAAAGACTCTAAAGCACTGTCGTTTTTAAAGAGCTACCGAACGCAAGACACGACGGTAAAGGGCGGAAGTGATGGTTCAGATCACTTGATGTGGGGCTCAGAAGAAACACCAGCTTAAACGTTACAGACGACCTCAGTTTGAAGAAGCAGAGGTTAATTCTGACTGAACTGAACTAAAGTGGAGTTAGAACTCCGGTCTCAAAGGTTTTACAGCAGTTCACATCACTGTTAGGTCTGCATCACATGGTCATTTACATATGATACTACTATTTCCATGTGCAAATAGAGGCAGCAGCAGCTAGCTGTAGCACTTCTGATGCAGCCTCAGGCACGTCTGGCAAATGCACAATCTGATGATAAATACACATACACACACACACACACACACACACTCATTCACATAAACAAAAACAGCTTTTCATCCCAGTTATAAAACATCAAAAAACCTTTAGTTTTTTTTAAACTCCTCAGGAGAGGAGCTGCTTTAAGGGAGGGGACACATCCGGTTCCAAGACTTCAGTTCAGAAAAACGGTGTCAGAATGTGTATGAGTAATTAAAGAACATTAAAGCTACAAAATTTATAAACTCGTACTGCAAATCTTGCCCGCATTTCTGACAACAGAAATGAAATGGTGGGTGTGGCTGATAATCTGCTCGGTGTCAGTTTGTCTCAGTCTGCAGGCTCCACCTGCAGCGGGGGTTACTGAAGACTCAAAGCAGAGGTTCTCAGTTGGATTGAGGTCCTGGCTTTGACTTGTTCATCCCAGGATATTTCTGCTGAAACCAGAGGAGAGCTGTTGGCGTTTAGACTCATCGTACCGCTGAGGGGCGAGCCTTCCATCCCAGGCGTGGACCCTTAGTAGTCTCAAACCGGGCTCCCTTAATAATTTTCTTTATTTTCCTCTTTATCTGCATTTCCTTCAACTCTGACCCTGCAGATGACAAACATCCCCACAGTGTGACACTCCCACCACCATGCTTCACTATGAGGATGGTGTTAGGTTTTTGGTACCAGATGCGGTGTCGGGCTCCAGGGCCTAAAAGTTCACTTTTAATCTCATCTAAACACGGCGCCTTCTTCTCCCACATGCTTGTGGAGTCCACAACTCAAAGCTAGTACTCTCGAGGATCGACAGGAACCGGGACTAACGTGTCAACTTCGATTCCTAGTTTCCATACCTGGAAGAACAAGCCCACAAAGAAGAATCCACGGGAAGTGTGCGCCCAACCATGTGGGATGGCGATCGAAAGCGTGGCTTCTTTTCAATAAAAGACATGACCAGTCAGCTCAGCGCAACACTTGCAGTAAGATAATATCGTGCCAAGGAGGGCGCATGACCAACATGATCAACTTCCTCCGGCTCTGATCCTCCGCCTAGCACCACACTGCAGTCAGAATCAGACAAGTAAAACTATAAAATATGTCTTATATCAACACTGAGGCAGCTAACAAGTTATACTCCACCTAAAATGGTGGCTCAACTCCAGTGCTAACACCGGGCTAACGTTAGCCCATGGAGTTTTTCATGAACAAACGACCTGAAACAGCTAACGTTAGCCAGGCAGTTGAACGATGTGCCATAAAGTCCAAGGAAGAGATGTCGGTGCAACAAACTGAAGAATGCCACAGAAAGGTTACAGCATCTTAAAAGAATCAGAATTGTTAGGAACCGCAATCGAATCGAAATCGGAATCGTTCAAATTCGAACCGATGCCCAACCCTATTCAGAGTGGTTGGCCTTTTATTTTTCTTTCACCAATGTTTTTCTTCTTGTCTACTCTTCCACAAAGCCTTCCTTTTGCAACCCACCGTATACAATTAAGTCGTCACGCTGATCTTTTGCTTTAAAATACAAAAACCAGGATCAACCTATCCAGAAAAGTCCTACTTGTCTATAAAACACGAGGACCAGTTCACTCAAAGTTGGGCTTTCTTGATAACCTTTTTCTTTTTTGAGTAATTTTCGCACCACAACAGAAAGGGTGATTTTCTTAAAACTCTCCTAACCTCAAAGCATTTTTACTGACAAGCCATGCAAAGGAAAAAAAAAGGTAAATAAAAAGCTGAATTGTTGTGCTTTCATGATCCTCCAGAGAGGTTGTTACCTGCCACCCACTGGAGGACAAAGCTGGCTCATTAAATAAACTGATTGTCTGACGTGCTGCATGCATCCGTGACATTTCCACTGGGGTTACAACGGGGGGGAAGGGGCCAAATGATTTAGATCGCTGCTACTCTGTACGCTTTATTACAAAAGCTTGGGCCGGTTCATATGTTCCGTTTGCTCGTCGGACGACAGCGAACGTTGTCCAGAGACAAAGAGGAGCTGCAGAGCGTCCATCGGCTCCAAATATCGATTTCATCTGGAGTTTCTCCGCTCGCCGCACCGAACTGCAAGTCTTATCAGCGTCCACGGTGGCCCGGCCACATAAAGTGGTCATTATTGGCACTAATTCTCTCCGCTCACGGTAAAGAATCTGGAGCATTATGTAAGTCATCGCATCTCGTTATGTGCAGCAAATGTTATATTACCGAGTTGCTCTCTCGCCGGCTCTTATTGCACCCCAAAGAGGAGGAATAAATAAGGATGCTGTTATTTTTCTCCCCTTCAGTGGCCTGCCCAAGAGGCCTCTTAAATTTCCATCATCCATCATCTGTTGCTGTCTTTTGTCAGCCCGGCGGTGCCGTCCTTCGCCACCAGAATACAAATAAAACGCAAATTACGGACAGAGAGAGAAAAACATCCTGATGGGGATTAACTCGGAACGAGTCCCGTCGTTCCCGACTTGTTACCGACGTCCTGCATGTAACTGTCAGAGCGTTGGTTGGTTGGCCGCAGAAAAAGGCCAGCTTGTCACGACTTTGGCACGAACGACCATTTTGGGCTAACAGGAGCACGCTTTCTTATCTTTACAGGAGAAAAACAAAAGCAAACTCATTGTCTTTCGACAAATTATAGAGGACAGTTGAATAAAAAGTGACACAAAACTAGTTGTTTTCAAGCTCCAATAACAAAGTTGTCAGTGAACTGAGCTTTTCTACTGGGTCAGTGAATCTACCGAAGCAAGATAAACAAATTATTTAGAATTTGATAATTTCTTTTCTTTTTTTTTTTTGAGAAGATCGTGACCAAACTGTGGCTACTTTTGGAAAAAGGCGGCGAGTATCTTTGTGGAGACGCCCTGAACCTGCAGGTTAAAGAACTTGACTGGTCTCTCAGTCCCTTCTGCAAAGAACACCCTGCTGCATGATGCTGCCGCCACCGTCGTGCTTCACTGTTGGGAAGTCGGGGAATCTCGTTCCTCGCGGTCTGAGAGTCCTTTAGGCAGCTTTCAGGTGCCTTGCACTGAGGGGGGGGGGTTCTGTTAAGCCACTCCGCCACGAAGCCCGGTCACTACCTCCAGATCTCGGCAGCGATCAGGAGAAATGGGAGCTCATTTCAAGCGTTCCTAATGTTTGGCTGTGTGCTGCAGTCTCACTGACGGCCGTGCTTCTCTCGGTTCTGCCGTTTCCACAAGCCACGGCCTCGGGACCTCGATGCAATCAGCCACAGGCCGACTCGTGTCACCCTCACCTTCCCATCCCCCCTTAGTTTAATAAGAGTTCCTGCGACAGAGGCGGGAATCAGTCAGCTCCGAACAGGGCTTAATAAAACCCTGGCAAGTTTCATTAATCGGGACCGTCTGTGCCTGCTCGGTGACACCGCGAAGAGCTCCGGGACTGATTGGAAACCACAAGATTCACTCTGATGTTTGACGGCTGAGCGTCGGGAGGATATTCCCTTTGTGTTTGGGAGTAATAAACAGAGAAGAGAATCCAGCAGGTTCTTCATAAGTCTTCCAAGCTGGATGACTGTCACTGGGTACAGTGGTTATGTAAAACAAGGAAGAAAAATAAAAGGAGGGGAAATTGTAAACAACACTAAGGGCCAATTATTCAGCATAACACCACAGAGAGAAGCAAGAGTCTCATGAGAGATTGCTCCCTCCACTTTGTAGGCTTCTATCATGAGTGCAGGGTTTATTCATGAGCCGAAAGCCCAAGATAATGACAGGTTCCTGAGGCCTTTTTCTTACAGGCTGAGCAGAGGTTTTTTTTTTTTTTTTAACCAACCCGAAGAGTCAGGAAGGTCAGAACCTGATATGCACGTCCTGAAAGATTTATTTCTCTCGCTGCCTGGCTTTATGAGCTCTGGGAGAATCAGAACGTGCTTAGGGCCTCTCAGAAACGCAGCTAAAACCAGACCGCAGGTTTTGCAGGGAGACTCGATAATACCCCGGTCAGTCGTGTTGATGAACTCGCCATCGCAGCGCGGGTGCGAAGATGGCTTTGCTGTGCTGGCGAAACCGTCAGACTGAGAGTAAGAAAAATGGAGAGGGAAAAGTGTCAACTGACTGAAAAATGGAGGTATGCGGGGAGTGGGCCTCAATCTCCTCATTTTTCCTCCTCTTCCTCGATGCGAAGGGGCCGTTCAGCCGAGCATCTGGGACAACAACGAGGACTGTGGCAGGACAGAGGCGCGGGAAGCATTCCTCTGGAACAAAAACAAAAAACAAAAACCCATCCATTGCTATGTGGCCCGGGCCCAACCCTCCCACCTGAGGGCAAAAATCTCTCTGCCTCTGCATTCATGTTTGAGCTGAAGCACCCACAAGCTCTGCGGACCGGAAAAAAAGAGCCTCTGTGTCTCCCGACACCCCAGCTGGCATTCAGAACGCTAAGTCCTCCAGAGATTTAACTGGAGGAGATAAGGAGGCAGGATTTGAGCCAAGTTTGGGACTTCTCTGACTTAGCTGCAGGGAAGGATGTGAGGCGGAAGGAGCCGTTCACACGAGCTCCAACTCTGCGGTAAGTCTGAACAACTGTTTTCAAGCCTTTCTCTGGTACATCAAACCGACAACAATAAAAAGCCCCTCAGACTTTCAAGCTTTGACAACATCGGTTATCTTCCTTTGCGCTGAGTGCTGCACCGAACATCCAGCCGAGTCAGAGGTACTGTATTTGTTCACGTGGAAGTGAGGAAGACCTTCCAGCTTCAAACGCGGCGGCAGCTCCGGCCTCACGCCTTACATCCGGTTTGCTTCTTGACAAATGGCTGCGATGTAGGCCAGGTCCAAAGCCACTAAATTGAACCATTCCCGTTGTTGAAACTGTATTTATTGACACGTCGGATACGGTGCAGAGGTTTCTCAAGTCATACAGAGTGTAGAGTAAAGCCCCTTTAACTCTCCCGTGGCCTTCGAGTCAAAATGACCAGAAGTTACAAGGGAGGGCTTCTCTACCTTCAGGTTGAACCAAAAAGCGATACGTGGCGATACTCACAACTGGGTTCGAGGGGGAGGTTGTTAGAACTACGAGTGGACAATATGTACGGTGAGCAGAAAGCCCCCAGTTTTCATGCGGTGCTGTTGGCTGTAACACTGGCTCCGTCTCACTGAAGAAAAACAGCAGCAACATCCAAAAAACAAGCTCTTTGAGGTGTCCCTGCTTGGGAAACGGAGAAAAGAGAAGTAGCACATAGCCTGTGTGTGTGTGTGAACATGTGAGAGTGAATGAGCCAGAGAGCAGGGAGGAGATTTCAGGCTAGTCGAGGAGCTCCGTTTCCACAGAGACCAGCTTCTTTGGGCTCAGCGGGGAGGAATGGGATGCATCTATCGGCTGCCCGGGCGTACGTCACAGCACACTGCGGTCAAAGTTGAACCAAGTAGATTTTTGAGTTTGAGTTGATTTTTTTTACAGTGCAAGCAGTGCAAATGAAGGGGTTTCACAGCGCAGACGTGCCTTGGCAGCTTTTGGTCTGTGGGGGCTCCAATACGTCAGTCAGCAGTTTATGATGGCTGAAGGAGGGCGAAAACCCCTGAACACCCCCACCCCAAGTGCTTACAAAGGAAAGTCAGCTTTTCTGTCATTTTCCTGTTGAGACAAACAGAAAATGGAGATAGCTTGGGTACCAGAGGAACACCACCCACAACTCTTTATAAGGCTGACAACGATTATATTCAAGATTTCAACAATTATAGATTTTTTTGATTACATATAATAATCTTAAAATTATGTATTTAAAAACTCTAAATACCTGTGCTACAACACCAGGTGGCAAGAACATCCACATTAATATACCAGAAGAATATTTTTAACTTGGCTAGGAATGGTTTCTCAGTACAATTGTAACTTGTTTTGTCCTCCATAACGTTTCAAATTTTCTCTGTTATTAATCGTTTCAGGACACAAGCTAAGTTTAGTCGTGGCAGGATCAAGATACACAGAGATAAACCCAAGCCTCTGTTGCTTAAAATGTCTTCTTGATGTCTTTCAAAATGACATTTGGCTCTGGCATCATATTAAGATGAACCAAGAATAAACGAAAACTCAGGGTTTCAGATTGTTCCTCCACCAAACAGAACCAGTCTTGTGTCAGAACCTTCGTCCATCGGTGAGAGCTGAAGCCAAGAGGTCTCATCTACAGGTGCTCTCTATCAGCATAAAGAAAAAACAAAACAAAGTGACACCATAACCTTCCACTGACCAAAACTGAAGCAAATGTTAATTTATTGGACACTGCCAACCACTGTAGCGGGGCTGCATCATCAATACGAAGTCCTGCTTACACCTCTCCCCTGTCTACCAGGGTGTCATACTGTCAATCAAACAGATTTTATAAAAATACATATTTAAACATTCAGCAGCAAGGTAAGAACTACTTGAATCACCAAAAATCAACACCTGGAAAAATCGTTTGAAGTTTATGTTGTTAGTCAGGAAAATATCCTCTTTGTTTACATGAAGGAGTAGGACTTAAATACTATACTGCTGCCAGCCACTAGGGGGTGCTCCTCATTCATGGCTTCAACTTCTGGCTTCTAGTCTTGTGTCTAGTCATAATATTTGTTGATGGTGCTGCCAAGTTATATTTTTGGAACAAGTCGACGCAGTAGTCTCAGCAGCTAAAAATCTGTGAATCTATAGGAGTCAACACCTGAAAAATAAATATATCTGATGTCTTATTCCTTTACATACTACCCAAAACCTTTACTGTATGCTTCAACTTTCAAGTACTGTCAGATGTCTAGTTTACAGTCAGTAGAAAACATTTAGAAACAGAGAATTTCTCGGTCAAACGTCAGACTTTTAATCACTGCTGCTGCTTCACATGCAGAGTGAGGTTTGACTTTTTTCTCTGTTAAATAAACCAAACCTATCTCCTTTTTCATCAAGGTTACCTGCATATGTCCACCGCTGAAAAAGAAAAATAACCTAATTTATTAATTCCACACTTTATTTACTGTAATTGCCTGTTAAATCGCTGGAGTTTATATGATTTATAAAATGAAAATAGCTGCTTCATTTTACAACTCTGGCAGAGCGTGGAGGTTTTTTCGGCTGTGTGATGTATCTGTCAGGACAGACGTGTTTGTGAAGGATGAGACTTCCACTGACAGCTGGCGTGAAGGTGTCTCTAACAAGACAGCCAACGGCGGCACCGATGGTTTGATGCCATCGGTGACGTACTCAGGGAGAACTGATCACCCAGAGAGACATGAGTAGCCCAAACATGTCATTCATAAACACATTGATGTCCTCAAACAGCTGGACACTTGTGTCAAAGACCTTAGCTGAGATCTCATTTCTTTTCCTGTGCAGACACAGGAAACGTGTCGTGTCTATATTTAACTGAGTGAAACATTCTGCTCTGTATACAGCAGAAACATGATGGTTATTCAGTATGTTCACAGAGACACAAAAGATTCACGCTGCAATAAAGCAGTTTTCTCCCAGTCATTAACCATTTCAGCACACCATAAAGTTTCATGTAACGGGACCAGGATAAAGCAGGACAGGTGGACTATGTAAAGATCAGAGTGATGAAACAGCTCATTAACATATTCTTATATTAAAAACACACACACACACTTAATGTATTAAATATACTCATTAGTAACAGTTTATGCTTATTGAGCAGACTTCAATTATCACTGCCACCTACTGGCTAATCTGTGTAAGTGCACCACAAAAAACAAAAACAAACAAACAAAAACAGTAAACGAGCTGTATCTGTATCTGTGCAATCCAGATGTATCAGTCTAGTCTCAGGTTTGGTCCGTATCTCGGCAGTGACGAACCCTTAAAGAAAGCTAAACTGTCCTTTGACATATACTTTTATTAATAGATGAGTTTGGCTAACTAAAATTAAATAATACTGTAGGATTTTATTCTGCCATGTAAATGTTTTTATAGCTCGGTGCATCTTATCGCTGTATCGCCACCATTGTCGCTCACAAAAGCCGCTGCTTATTGATGTAGGTAAACTTGAATTAGGAAGGAATACAAAATCACTTGAGTTGACAGAGATGGATGCATTTGTACCTCTTCCAATCAGGCTATAATCAGTCACAATCCATCATTAGTTCTTATTAACTCTGCTTACTTCAGGCACCCAAAAGGCGTGACTGGGGGAACTGCAAAGACAAAATTAGGACCACACAGTGAGTGTAATGTATCATGAAAGACAACAATTAGTCTGTAACTGCTCCGAAGGCTGAACGTTAGCTCTGCTGCTTCCTTACAAGAAAGTCCCAGGTTCAAATCTCAGTCTTTACGTAGAGTTTATACGGTGTGTTCTCTCCGTCCGTGTGTGGGCTTTCACCGGACACTCCGGTTCCCTCCCACAGTCCTAAAGTACGCCTGGTCAATTGTTCTTAGTTGTGTGCGTGTGTGTGTGTGTAATCGTTGTCTGTCTCATGTAACTCTTTGTTGTAGCAGTGAAGTTTGAATATTCAAAGCCTAGTTAAAAATGGGTGAATTCAAAGAATTAATCCAACCGGCCCTACCGTCTTTGTCACTTTTTCAACCATTTCTTTCTTTTTTTTAAAAAACACTATCACCTGTTAGTGACGCTAATTTGTTACCAAACTAGGGCTTTACCAGCCGTGCAGCTTTTCTTTCGACACCCCCTCCTCCCTCTCCCGGAAATAAAAAGCAACAGAAAAACAACTCGGAGCGATGTAGTTTATTTTGAAAGAATTAGAAAGTGGAAATTATGGTCAGGGGTGAGCTCAGCTTTATTGTACAAAATATGCGCACCTCCATCCACGATGATCCAGTGTACCGGTGAAAATGAGGGAATTTAAACTCCTTTTTAACAGGGAGAACCCTTCAGCAGAACTCCAGAACCAGAACCAAGATGGTGGCTATCTGCCTCAATGAGCTGGGGTTTGTCAACTAAAACACCGGGGAGAAACGGTTTATATAAAATGCACCTCATTTTTAAAATGTATGCAAAGGAGACCTAAACAAAAATTTAAAATTAATACAAGATCATTTTAATGATAGCACTAAAGTAAAAGTCCTTACTGTAGAGAACCTTAGCTCTTCTTCGCTGTTGTGGTGTCTGGACCACGATTAATGGCTGAGAAGGTGCCCAAAAAGGCAAAGATCTGAGTGATGTATTTGTAGGTTACTGCTCCCGTAGTGGCTCAACATTTACTCTGCAAACTAATTAGCAAACGTAATTGAAAACAATACCCATAAAGCACCCGTGAAGGGCAGACAGACACGCGAACGATACCGAAACACCCAGATGCAGCTCAGTTGCTTGCTGCTTTTCAGCCCGTAGATAAAACCTGTAACTGCGATGAAATGATAAAATACGTATAGAAATCTGAAGCAAGAGCTGCTAGTTATTATACTCAAAGGTCACACTGAATTGATCAAAAGGAAAGGACTTCAAGTGGATCCAACTTCAATGGCAACATTTTTGCAACTCCAATGAATTATTAAGGACCGTTTGAAAGAGACCAGAGAAAGGAGGAATGATTACTTATGTGTCCTTGATGGTGATACGGATGTGTGAAGCAGTAAAGTAAAACTTAAATAATCAAGCAGCAAAACACTTCAAAGTTTAAGTGGATGATAAATGATTTGGTTAATATGAAAATATAAAGTTTTTGCTGCTTTATTTGATATGAAAAGATTTAGCTCTTGAGATCGGTAAAAAACCCCATAATTCTGTCAATAATTATTTTTTACGAACAGAATAAAGATTTTAGGTATTCAGAGTGCTTTTTTCTCTTTCACTATCAACATATAAGTTTTAGTAAATATCATTTTCCCTGGGACACAGGCCCTCACTTGACCACCCATGTACAGGATATTGGACTTCCAGCTCCAGAAGTAGGGTTGGGCATCGTTTGAATTTGAACGATTCCGGTTCTATATCTACCCACAAGTAGATTACGGCTATTTAATATGAAATATCCCAGATTAAACTTTCTGCAAGTATGAATTCAGTTTCAAATCTCCACAGTTTCTTTGTTGGGCTTCTCTCTTCTTCAAGAGCTGCCAAAGCGAACAAACTCGTACGGTGGATTTGGCGATTGTTTTACGCCGGGCCCGGTTTCAGAGACCCACGAACAGGAAACGTTCGCGTGTACTGGGACGCACTCGTCCTAGAAATAATGATATTTGCGATATCTGAAATGTTGGTTATGGATAGGAAGATGGATGTGGCGTCGATTGTAGTGCTTATGAACTCCTCTGTTACTCACAGTCCTCTCCACTTCAACTCTCGGAGACACACACGGTCAGTGACTGCCCTGCCAGATGGTCAAGACCGAATGACGTGCTCTCTTGAACTCATGGCCGCACTGAGGCGCAGTCCCTTACAACATGACACACACACATACACACACACACACAGAGAGGGGTAGGGGAACACGCAAGAGGTACTGAACGTTCTTACAAACACAAACTCGCATGCAGGAGCCCAGCTGTACGGCAGCCACATTTTGAAGTTCATTCATTCAAGTCAGTACCGAAGAAACCCCCCTACCCCTGAAACAAAAGCGATCAGAGGGAGGGGAGGGGGAGGGAAAAACAAGACAAGAAAGGACGAGTGTGAACAATGGTGTCAAACCCAAGAACACTGCTCCAGTGACGGATGTTGTCCTTAAACAATCAGAGCTTTTGAAGGAAACGAGGCGCTTCATGTTGGCAGTGCCAGGACCCGTACCAGCCCGGGTCAGCCGCCGCCACCGAGACGAATAACTGTGCCACTGAACTTCTCTCCGTGCGCCATCAGACCCACACGTGTGCTCAGAGCCGTGTTGTGCAGCGCTCGCGTCGTCTCAGTGGCGAAATATTACCGCCGACAAACCCGAGTTTAACCGCGACTGTTCATGAGAGACTAGCCAGCGCAGACAGAGGTACTACAGCTACTACCACACCTAATTCTGTTTCTAAAATTGGCTTTTTGTGCTCTTTGAAGTCAGTGGGCTGTGACAGCTGTGTTAAACTGAGACGGCTCCAACGGTTCATCAGTTGTAGATGCACAGACAATGATCACCTTCCTGCAGCTTTCATCAAAACCCATCCAGTGCTTCATGAGATATTTTGTTAACAGATAGACACACAACCTCACACACATGCAGACACATACACAAATGATTTAACAAACTTAACACATACCACTAATACCTGCTGAACTAAATGTGTCGTTTGTTAGTGATTTAAGTGATATTTTAAATTATTGTAAACCACCAGGCCTGTTTCGCTTCATTTAACTGTAACAGATTCGCTGCTTCGTGCAGCGCCGCAGTTGTGGCCTAAACGCACAGAAAAAAATAACATTAAAAGGGACCTATTACGCAAAATTCACTTTTTGCATGTTTTTTACTTCCATTTGGGGATCTACTGCTTCTAAAAACAGTCCAAGCGCCAAAAAACCCCACAAACAAACAAAATAAAAAACACCCATCCATTTTTTGACAATAACTAAATGTTTTCTGGTGTCTGCAAAATGAACTGCTTTAAAAATCTCGGGATGACTGCGTCACAATCCTCGCAACCCCAAGCCAATCCCAGCTCCTCACCTAGCAACCACCTCGCTCGAAACAGGCAGAACTGATCAGGTGAAATCTCAATATCTGAGAATGATTTTGTGTAATAAATGTAATGAAGATGTTTTGTACTGCCCACAGACCTATCCTGACTTGTTCAAGGAAGCAGAATAAGTTCCCTTAACCCTCTGACTAAGCTTTATGTTCGGTGTTTACAGGAAACGACGACCCCAGCGCAGCGTGGCAGGGAAGTTCCGTCATTAGGAGGAGAAAATGGAGGGCGGCGTGCCGGCTCCATCCATGGCACAGCAGTCCATGAAAACCCTCGGCTGACCACATCGCCCACAGTTCTGCTTTGCATCCGTACACTCCGAACTTCACGGGAGGAAATTAAATTTCAAGGAGCACGTCCTCAATCCGTCCTCGTTCTCGCTCCTGTTTTTGCCTAGGCCTTTTTCGTTTACAGGGTTAGTAACGAGCACAGGCGTTAGTGGACGAACATCAGCCCGCCTCTCGCTCCTTATTGGTCAGGAAAAGAGACGCGCTCTAACTGAAGCTCGCCAGGTTCTGAACGAATCGATGCAACCTGCAGCAGCCGGCCCCAAACCTAATATTTCAGGAGCAGCCAATGGCAACCTAATGGAGTTAGAGGGGAAGCAAATTGCGGATGAAATAAGTGACAACCGGGCTTAAAGCAACAGTCGTTCATTTTACTGACGGACGCTGCAGTTTGTCTGAACCCAACAGGCTTTCCTGCGTCCTCCACCAGAGGCTCCAACGCTGAGTCACGAGGAGAATTATTTTTGTCCTTTACGCCAATAAAGGAGTACCTGTAACAATCTATAAAACCTGGATTTTAATGAAAGCTGCCTTCTTTCAGGGAATGCATATCACCCGCCGCCTTGTGCCCCAAAGTTGAAACATGGATGTGTGATCTGTACGTGTTGGGCAGGATTCTCTGCTACTGCTACACTGGCGATCTGAAATCGGGTCCTAACCTCGATCAGCTGGGTGACCATGTAATTGCTTGTGTTCCTTTGCCTGTCCCTGAGGAGAAAATCTCACAAACAACAGAACAGATTTGGATAAAACTCTTTAGAAAGTAACCGTCGGATGAACATCCACAACCTAAGTATTAACGTAACTTTCAAAGTCAACCCAGTTCAAGATGGCTGCCGCAGCCAATTGGCCTGCGCCGGCATATAAGTGGCTGTCGCTCAGTAAACTTTGCAGTGGACCACCATCCTGACAACACATCCTCTGAGTAAGTAAGTGACTACCTTTAGGAATCAATTCCAACATGGCGGATTCAACTGTTTGACCTTAGCCAACACAAAAACGGCTCCGACTCAGTCAGCTTCACACACACTGAGCTCACGTTTAGTGTGGCGGTAGCTGAGAGTCATCCCTAACACGTACCCTGAGCGCAAGCAGATCGGGTAAAGATCTCGTAATGTTGCGTAAGATGGCACATGGCACCGTGTTTAAAGGATCTGAGCCGAACGGATAGAAATCCGTCATTTCTCAACAGAAGAGGATCTTAGTTTGGATCTCTTTAAAGGCGGCGGGTGATATGCATTCCTTAAAGTTAGCTTGTCTTAATTTGATTTTTTTTTTTTTTGCTCTGGTTAGCTAGTGACCTACTTGTACAGAAACAAATACGTTCTTTTATTTAACGCTGTACACAGTCTGCTAACCACACCGGGAGATTTTAGGGCTCACTCTTTGATCCAAAAGTCTGGAGAACTAAATTCTGAGGTAACATTAAAATATAAAGTTATTTCATTGCTGCTCATAGTGGCTTCAGGTTGCACATTGCAGCTTTTAGTAAAATACAGTTTTAGGTAAAAAAAACAACATTTTGCTACTATCCTTTTCCCATTTAACACAATAAACTTTAATCTTTCTGCATTTTTCCCCCCCTTAAAAAGCCCAATATATCAGAACCGACATCATCAATGTTTACCTAACCTTGCTCTGCCACTTCCCAGCATAATCAGGGGCTCATATCCTAGGCACGTTAATATTAAATAACTCAAATCTATTGTTAAGTCTGATTTTTTTTTTCTTTAGTTGTGCACACACACACACACACACACACACACCACTATTCTCCTCAGTTTGAGTTTCTCAGAAGCATCTAAAAAAGCTAAAACAATAACTTTCATCTTGTGCTACAACAATACCCACAAAACACAGATTTTGGGCTGTTTTTTTTTAGAGGTGTGTGTTCAGCCAAATGAAATCTAATTAAGTGGTGTTCTCTGGTTTTCTTTGTAGCAGCTCAGACAGACTTTAATAACACCGCAAACCTCTCCAACGGAGCCTCACAGAGCGGTATCGACTCTTCCCTGAAGATCACTCTCCTTGCTCCTGTGAGACTGGTAATTTAATACTTCCTGTAAGGATTTGTCTAATAAACATACAACAACAACAAAAACCTCAGGAAAACACTAAATATGGGAGCAACTAAATCATTTTGGCTCGTATTATTAAAATGTGGGTTCTGCTTGATTTAAATTGTGTGTTTTGTTCTTTAAGGAGATGCTTTTTGCTTTTCTCCGCTGTTTTCTGACATGTCTTTCGAGGACCCAGGAAGACTTCTCTTCCACTCCTCCCATGTCTTCCTAAGAGCTTTGGTTCTGCACTTCTCTTCAAAAAGGCACCATTACACGGCAGGAATGGCACTAGAAAGAGGTTGTTTTTGTGATTTTTTTTGACCCTTGCATTCAAAGTATTCCCGGTAAGCGTTGTCAGATCATAGAGGTTCCTGCAGGAACGACCCCGTCCTGCTCTTCTGTCTCTTTCTCAACTCATCGCGCAACAAGTCCTGAAGGTTGGGACGCGCACGGCCAGCCCAAAAACAAATACCCCGCCCCACTGAATGAACGTCTGGTGCCGTGGAGTCAGCTCGGCTGCGATTCGAGAGGCCGAGAACAACAACCAGGAACTTCACATTGGAGCGTTCGTCGTCGTTTGAAGAGAGCCGACTCTGACAAATCCTTCTTCTTAAAGAGAGTCTTTAGTTTACACCCTGACTGCCTGTAACGAGCACAGTTTCATTCTCAAATACAGAAAAAAAACACACATGAATTCAGCGCATTTCTGAATATTCAATGGGTGAATATCAAGAATGAATTTGATCGTCCCATCCATCTTTTCAGCGTTGTTTTTTCTTAACCTCCACCTATCGCCTATAAAGATCTCATAAAACAACCTGTTTCACCTGTGTCACATGCTAATTTAACATATTTCCACTGTCGGCGATGATCCATCCTTAAGACACTCTCATTGGCGTGAGCGAGATGATGTCATGTATTCAACTAGTCCGGGTTACTAAAAGTACGCACCACAGACGGAAACACTGAGGAACGTCGACACGCCAATCACAGCCAAATCTAACTTTCTGCCAAATATCAGCTCGGCAGAGCCCGAGCCTCACCGTGGCTCCGTTCTGCTCCACTTTCACCAATAAGAACCACACGGTAACAGGTGACTTGCTAATCTTTTAAAGAGGCCTACTTTCCTTTCTAAGTAAATGGACTCTACTTGTATACAACACAATCTGAGTCCTTATTTACCCATCCACCAAGCACTCAAACACATCTCTACAAAGCTAACCTGAATCAGTCATTCTGTAGAGTCTAATCAGTGCTTTAAACTCCATTCGTACATCGATGAGGCAGTTAGCGGTCCAGTGTCTGGCCCAGGAACCCTTCATGTGGCAGACTGGTGGAACTGAACCTCCAACTCTCTCATTGGAGGACGACTGCTCTAACCACTGAGCCACAGCCGTCCCTCTCATTTAAGTGTCATTAATTGTATATCATTTTAAACTTTCAGTGAATGATAGTTTAGATGAGTGCAGATAACGAAAAGGTTGATTCAGATCATTTTAGTCTGCAGCGACAGTGTAAAAAAGGGAATCAAACCCTGCGCATGCTGTACGCTCCATGTAGCCTGATCTGTGTGTAAACGTGTGGTCACTCGTGTCGGTCGGACCCTCGCTCACTGATCCACTGAGACGGAGGATTTATCTGCTTTCCATCACCTCCCTTCCTGCAGTAAAGCCTTATTTGACGCCGAATTATCCAGTTGTATCAACATCTTTGCCGAGCGAATTTCCCTTTAAAAAGGGTTATTTTATGCTGTTTGGTGCTCTAAAGAGGAGCTTTTTGTGAAAAAAAATCTTTATAGTCCAAATTCCACAACAAAAGGGACTTCTTTTCTGTCACAGATTCCTTCTGGACTGACTGAAACACTGTGTTTAAGGTGCAGGCTTTTCCTCCTCAGATCACTTTTATATACATTTGGGTATATAATCTCTAGATCAAACAAAAAGAAGCATCGTTTCTTGTCCAATCAGCTGCAGAGTCTAACAAACTGGGCTTTTTGAGAGGATGTGCTGAAAGAGACACCTGCTCAGCAGACACCTATGGACAAGAGTACGTGACGTACTGTATGTACGGTTTGAGAAAAATAATGGGTTTTATCAACATTACAGGAAGTAAAGCTATTCAGTGGCTCCACTGTTTAAAAGGCGTCTTCTTTGAAAGCATCTTCTCCCTCACAGCCGGGTGTTTCGTTTTGCACGAGAAGGGACCATCATCGATTCCTGCCGTACGTGTGTGGGTGCAGGAAAAGACTGAAGACTGAAAAGCCAAACTAATTACAAAGAGAAGATCTTTTTATTTTACGAAGTGCTCCATGAAAACATCACCCCACTGTTACAGGCAGGAGCTACAAGATGGGAAAACCACCTGATGAATATTGAATGGATCTCCTCGGTGCCATCAAAGTCCTCTGAATCTTACCGAAGTTCTACGGTAAACCAGATTAAGCTCCTGAGCCCCTAAGTCAACACCCGGTGTCCTTTGCTATGTTCATTAAGGCCCCCACCCTTCACACAGGTTAACAACACAGAACAAAACCTCCTTCAGTGTGAAGGCACTCAGGATGCACCTACACTCTTAGTAATCGCTGTTTGCTGGGTCCCCGGGGCCCTCACCGCCCTCTACAGGTCCACCTGAGTGTGACTCTCTCAGTCATAGCCTCAATAATTCAATAAGGCTAGTGCAGCCAGTTCTGCTTCAAAGTTCTGGACAACCGAGTCACATGGCTGCCACCGCGGTGATAAACCACCACCACCTCGCTACAGAAGGCTCGTCCACGCTCAGAACCATCGTAGAGACACGTAACGGTACCCTGTGAGGCATAACGAGGGGCCCGCTGCGCTCTTCGTACACACTCGAAGTCCTCGCCAAGACCCTGCGAAGACAGTCCTCGCTGTTTTTGATTTTTACCCCGCAGTGTGAAGGCACTCCTCAAGTCCCTTCGCTTTGCCTGATATTCTGAAGAATTTTAATAACTTTAGAAGGGAAAAAGTACGATGATTCGGAGGCACAGAAAATTCTGGTTCATCGTCAGCATGGTGGTGGCAGCCGGGTGGAGCATGGTGGGAGTGGAGTGTGAAACAACGTGGCTTGGTTGCCCAGAATTTGAAGCAAGTCTGGCCACTTGTGTCTCGTTTCTAGGCTTAAACTAGACACACCTGGTGCCCGCCGGCTAACTGTGACTCTTCAGCGCGATGCCACACAGAACTAATATCCCTTTACGCCATTTTGCCTTGAAACGGTCGGGTTGTTAAGATCGGTCGCCGCTCCTTGACCTGCGGTCAGCTTCTCTTGGCCGCAGCCAGTGACGGGGAAGAGACGGCGAACCCAGACGGAGTCAGGCTGGAAAAAAAGGGCAGACGTAGAAAGAAGACGGGGTCTGCTTTGTGGAGCTCAGCCCCGCTGAGCCGGACTGGATAATGGACTCGTAATGGGCTTTTAGCTGTTGGACAGCCGAAGGTGGTGTTTGCCCTTCAAAAGGAAAAAAAAAAAAAAAAAAGCAGAGCAAACAGGAAGCGCATGGTGGAGACATCCTGAGACGCTGGACGGGTGGAGATGAGTCACGGCGCCTGGCGATGGCAGACCAAACCATGCTCCGACCGCTAATATACCAGTAAAAAAACAAAATACTCAGTGACCAAAGCAAACGGTTCTCCTTTGTGCCCCCTGGTTAATGATTGTAGCTTCATAACAACGAGTCAGAAAGTGATAAAAATATGATATCACCTACAGTAGGGACCAGTAAAACGTTTAGCACTTAGCAAACTGCATCTTCTGTCTTCACTAACAATATAAATCACTTTGAACATCAAACTAATCTCTCATCTGGCTTCACGTCCGCCGCCGTCACGATCACTTTGAACAAGAAAACAGGACAAACGAGCACGGCAAACACTGCAGTCAGGACGCATTTTTTATTAGACCTTGCTACTTTAGAAGACGACGCTTAAAACTGCAGGTGATGTTTGTCTGTTAGCAAAATATCTCATGAACCCGTGGAGGGATTTTAATGAAACTCTCAGAAAGTAATCGCTGGATTGACATCTACAACTGATTACCTTGTGAAGTCAGCCCAAGTCAAGATGGCCGCTACATTTCATCAGCCTTAACAAACGTATGAATGGCTATAGATCGGTCAATTTTGCAGGTACTGAGCTACAATTTGGTGTGATAGTAGCTGAGAGTTATCCTCAACAATAAACCCATCTTGCGAGATCTCACATGAGACGAGGTTTGACCAAAACTCTCTAAAACCTAGCTTAAAAGTGTGGAATAAAAGGCAAGCTGCCTGCACCCGAACGCGCCGTCGTCCCCACAGGATGTGAGGGGGGCGTCCGCTTTAAGTGGTCTGCTGTGTCAGAACCCGGGTTCTCTGAGGCTGCTCGGTGTCGATCAGCTACATGTGTTCGTGGCGTGGGGGACATTAATTACTGACGCCGCAGGAGAGGATCAGTCAGACGGGGTTCTGCACTTTCCTGCCAATAACCAGTGGACAACAACAAGAAGAGAGGGAGTGAGATCACCGCGCACACACTAAAAAACAGAGGTTCAGCCGGGCCGACGGTCGGATTTACGGGCCTGGCGTGATATTGACTCTATGAGGAGTTTCCATGGAAACGCAGTCAATTAGTGCTTTTCACTCAAAATGAAGTATCCATGATTCATTCTGTATTGAACCAAAACACTTTGAATCCTTTTCCCCCCTCAGACATCGTGTTGGCCTCATATTTGACTCCACAACACATGATCAGACTCTGGGACTTCACGCTTGATCTCGCAGCGCAGCAAACCCAAATCATCAGCTCTCCACCCCCGTGCTCATCAGTGTTCGTGTCTCACCATCCTGTCTCAGGCCAAGAGAACCAAAGTCTTGTTTCTTTAAATGCAACTTTGCAAACCTAAGCTGTGCCGCCATGTTTATTTTAGAGAGAAGAGACAATCTCCTGACCTCCACCTCAGATGATTGCTCCTGAGGAGATTAAAGCCATAACAGCTGTCAAAATACACAATTTTTCAATGTTTTCCATTTTAATCTTTTGTATACGTGTATTATCTACTATATATTTTTAAATAACACTAAATATGTATCATTCACTACCGAAAGTCCACCACATAGTTTGTAAAAAAAATTAGAGAAATCAGCAGTTTTGTTGGCAACAATTACCAAATACAAGTTATTTGTTTACATTCAAACACTGACGAGTTCACTGCAGACAGTCTCGGCGCCGGACAGAAATGGAGTCCGTGAAATAAGCAAACCATAAAATCAGAGACAGACGCCTAAAGTTCTTCTCTCTTCTTCTGAAAAGAAACGACGGCTCAGGCTGCGTTCACACCTGATAGTCCGGTAGACTCGGTTCTATCGGGGGACCAAAACTGAAACATTTGTTCCATTTTCAGCTGCTGCGGTTCTCATTCACTCTGCACAGAGTCACTTGAACCAAACCCTTTGAGCGACATGTTCCCCCCCCTCGCCTGTGGTGGCGCCGCACTGAGAACTACTGAAGGAAACAACAGGAAAAACCTCTGAAGAAGACACTGAGCGTAACTTCCTTCTTCTGGAAAAGGAAACAAAAATGGAGTGGCGTCAAATTTTAGAGGTTATAGGATTTTTGTTTTGTCTCCATGTCTGACCACGAGTCATTTCTCCCACTAGAGGGTTGGTTGTATTTACCCAGAAGGCTCTGTGCTATAAACCACTTCCTGCTTTTGGAGCGGTGTCTGGTCCGCTTGCGTTCACATATGCATTCGAACTGCGCCAGAGCTCACTTCAACCGAACCGAGACCGAGGTTTTTAGGTGGACCAGAGTTCGCTTTTTTGGTCCGCATCAGAGTTCGACTGCTCGTTCACACCTCCCCAAATAAACCGGACTTTCTAGGCAAACAAACTAGAGTTGAATTAAAGCAGATTAAACAGGGCTGCTGTGAATGCACCCTAAAAGCTGCGAGGACGTGTCGACAGAAGTGGAGTCATCTAGTTGGAGGGAGTTTATTCAATCCAACTTTATCTGAAACACCACAGTGCTGTACTGAGGCGATGAGAAAACACAGCTCACACAAGAGAGAAACAATAAAAAAAACACAAATAAATTCAAACCGAGGAACAAAAACACAATAAAATCTGATAAAACTATAAAAAACTTACAAGCTAAAGAAAAATCAAATAAAATCAATGTTTTTCCAAAGCATTAGAAGCCCAGGAATTCAGTTAAAGCTAAAGTTGAGGGTAAGATCAGATGAAACGAGCTGTGCTGAGAGTTTCTGGGCTAATTTCCGTAACTCAGCATCGAATTTAGCTGTAAACACATATTTTACAAACTGCCTGATGAGTTTGAGTGACGCTAACCCCCAAACGATCATTCACTGATGCATAAAATTGCATACTTTGACAGCTAATATGCCTTTACCTGCTGTCGTCAGCGTTTTGTCTACCTCTGAAGGATCTTCCTTCCCTTGGAAAGATAAACCCCAAGTTGTTTGGAAATAGCCTTAATGACCCTCTTTAGATTAATCTGCAGCAACGAGCGCTTCACTGCCAACATCCTACTTCCTCCTGCTGTGTGTAAACACTCCTGACGCCAGCAGACCGCTTCCAGGTGATCAGATAACTGAGGGGTTTGACTCTCTCAGCCTTTCAACTGATTTAGGAGCTCTTCTTTTTGTACGATGCACTCAGGTGTCATTAATATTTGTGTAAAACACTAAAGAGCCTAAAGAGTTACTCAACAGGTCTTTATTCTATAGATCACATCTGGCTGCCAGTGTGCAAAGAACCAAAAACAGTCCCTTCCTTCAGCCTGGGTGGTGGAAGGAGCTCATCAGAGTTCATGACTTCCAACAGGAAGTCTCTGAGACACTGTTGGTTGCATTTACAGTGTGTGTGTGTGTGTGTGTGCTGCTTAATTTATTATAAAGTCTTCTGTTCTGCATAAAGTAGAGAATGAATTTGATCCGAAAGTGCAAAGTTTTCAACAGGTTTGTTCCTTTTTGTTTACCTCCGGATTTACAAACTGTCTGAATCGTTTGCAGAGCATTAATCTCCACAAATAAACCGACTCGGTGCCAGCCTGCAGACTGCCTCTCTTGTCCATCGGACTCTGCCCTCCTCTGCTGAGAAACAGTACTACAAAGGCACTTATCTCTCTACCCCCCCGCCGTCCATTTTTCCACCACGCAACTCATCTGACTGTGACTCAAAAAGGAAAACCTTTGGAAACGGCAAGAAAAAATACAGAAAACTGTGCAGCGCCTCTCAGATTTTCTCATCACGAGGACCGCGTGGCCTCCGAAACCCATTTCGTTTCCTTCAGCGCCGGTGAAAGGTAACTTTTCAGCGGCCAGCCCGCTCCCAGCAAATGTCACACCACGGATTAGCAGCCTGTGAGTCAGAGTGGCGAGGGAGAAGCTGTCATTGCTGTCAAAGAGGGGGAAAAAAAAAACACGATAGTGAGTTAAGATGGCTCGAGTTTTGAATTTGTGCTGTGTCAGTGCGAGTTTACAGCTGGGACTTCAGGTTTCTCCGTCCTCAGAGCTGCTCGCTGTGCTCTAAGACTAAACTTTCACCGAAGCCGGGTGGTAAAACACCAGATTACTGCATTTCGCCACGTCTGTTTCGCGTTCCACGCCGTTTCCTGCTTCAAATGTGCCTCTACTGATAAGGGAAAACGGGTGCAGATGTCAGGGTGAGCGGTTATTATTATGCATCGTGATTCAAATTCGCAGCCATTTCTTTGACGTCTTACCGAAAACTTCATCCTGTGTTTCAGGCTCTGCCGCTGTTCCTGCCGGCTCCGCTTCCTTGGGTTTGGGTGACGAAGCCTTTAATAAGAACACAAAAACAGATTGAAGAGGTGAGGCGCTGGGTGCCATGGCAACAGAGCAAAGACAGAGACCGACAGACAGACAGGAGGAGGAGGAGGAGGAGAATCCATACAGATCTCCACAGATACCTGCTCAGACGTGAGCTGGAGGACCTCATTAGTGCGTAACGCTGCTAAAATGCGTTCGTCTGCCAATCTGAGGAAGCCTAATCTGACGCTTCGCCGGGTTTGGATGCTAAAACGACGGCCCGGTGTTTCCACATGGGATTCATGGCAGAAGCATCCAACTCTGGCTGCAAGAGCTGCCTTTAAACTAATACTGAGATCAAAGCTGTCCTTTCAGACGTGATCTGCACAGAAACAAACACGGAAAATATCACAGGTGTTTGGGATTTGGATGGATTTTATAAAAATATATATATTCACCCGTACGTGTTTAAGCTGTAATGTTGAAATATGTGAAAATACAGTTTAAATGACAGAAATTTGCTTTTTGTACGTGGAAAGACAGCTGAGTTATATTTAGAGATGTAGCAGGATTTCACTAAGAGTTATTTGATCAAGCTGATAATAAACTTAAGTACAAGCTTCACTTTCTGTTTACAAATTTAAAGGTTTTTATTAAAAAGGGAGCAAGGAATGTTGGACCTGAGCACAACGCTTGTATACTGTGTAATATCTGTAAATATACCGTATTGTCCAAGTCCTGGATTGTACTGCAATGTACTACGTTATACTGTACTGTATTGTACTTTGCTGTACTGTTTCATACTACCTGGGAAACAGCACCAGCCACAAACAATCTCCCCGTGTTCTTTAAACATTTGGACAGTAAATTTTATTTGGATTCTGATCAGTTCGGTCATTTTAGATCAGTTTGTTTGCTGACAGACGGACAGCTTCTTTCACTATGAACATTTTTCAAAAGAACCATATATTTTTGTTAAACAGTCACGGTTAGTTTCACAGCTGCTGATGGAGCAGCAAGAAGGTTGTTGGTTCAGAACCGGGAGCAGCTTGCATGTTGCTTCCCTTCTGCCATAAACTGCCCTCAGGACTGTGTGTGTGTGTGTGTGTGTGTGTTACACTTACAGTATGTTGACACTTTGAAAGGAGTCATTTTTTTATCAATGATATCCTGTTTTACTACAGTAAGTGGTGATTAAATATACAGAAGTTTTATCCGAGTTCATAAAATACACATTTAATAAGCAGAAATCATTTGTAATTTTAGGCCCAAGTTTGGTATCAGAGAAGCTTTTTACCATATACTGGATATTAGTAATGTCAAAACTCTAATAAGTAGATTTCTTTTTACTGAAAGCTGTAAAGTTTTATGGAAATCCATCTTAAACGATGACATCCTGAGTGCTTCAGGGTAACAGCATCTTTGGTTCCATTAAAATGCTCTTCATCCTGATGACATCTGTTGGAAATCATAAAAGCCAGGATTTCTACTGTTCCTTTAGTTGCTGTCACAACAAAACGTAAGAGGAAATGAAGCATACGCTACAACGACACAAATCGTGAAGTCGAACCACACATGCCTGCAGTTTATTTGTCTCTCTTTGCCAAAGTCAGTGACGGTTTGTGACAGCTGAGAGCAAACAGGAAGCACGTGTTCCCCGTTTCAGGCAGAGCCTCAGCTGGATTTAAGACGTATAAAACATGGGACTGAAACCAACACGGGCTGAGTCACGATCAGCTGCTTCAAAACAGCCCAAGCATGTGCATTTATTTATTTGATATTTTATTTTAATCTTCAGCGTTTCATAAGAAGCTCCTCCTGGTCTCAAAGCATGATCGACGTCATGTTTTACCCTCCCCCTTCTCCACTCCTCGGCGGGGCTGTCGATCACAGAGGCTCACAGTTCAACAAGTGATGTGCAGCTGTGACGCCATCTAAACATCTGAGAGGAAGAGGAGTGTGATGAGTGTGACTTACTCATGCCAATCATGTAACGGTCCATAAGTGTCATGCTTTTAAAACTTCCTGCCTTTTTTTTTAATAATCTAAACCAATTATGCACACAGCTCCGATACAGTCTTAAGGAAGTGTCTTCAGTTAGACGCTTTCATTTGGACAAATCCAGACGAGTGGGGGACGTTGTGTAAAATGTATCTAAACAACAGAATGCCATGATTTCCAAAATCTCAGGAACCCATATTTTATTCACAGTGGAACATAGTAAACATATCAAATGTTTCAACTGAGAACTTGTACCATTTTTAGAAGAAAAAAAAACACTTTTTGGCTGTAGAAGGAAGAACCAGCTGAGGAGAATTTTGCATTTAATTAAGTTAATTAGCAACAGGTCAGTGAGAGGACTGGGGATAAAAAGACCATTTTAGAGGCTGAATCTCTCAGAAGTAAAGATGGGCAGAGGTTCAGCAGTTTGAGAGAAACTGCAGCTAAAAATAGTGGAATAATATCAGAAAAATGTTCCTCAATGGAAAATTGGCAAGCCTTTAGATATCCCATCATCTACAGTTTATGATTTAATCAGAAGGTTTCAGTAATCTGTAGGAAGGACAAAGGATGAGGCTGAACGTCGACATTAGGTGCTCCTGATCTTTGGGCCCTCAGGGGCCTTCATTAAAACCAGGTCTGATTCTGTTCTGGACATGAGGAACACTTCCACAGATCACTGTCAGTAAACACAGTTCACCCTGACATCCACTAATGCTGCTTAAAGCTCTATCAGACAGAGAAGAAGCCAGATGTGAACACCATCCAGGAACATCTCCTCTGAGCTACAGATCATTTCAAACAAACTGAGACAAAGAGGAGAACTGTTCTGTGGTCAGAGGAGGTCAAATCTGAAATCCTTTTTGGAAACCACAGACGCCTCCTTACTACAGAGGAGAGGGACCATCCAACATGTTGTCAGCTCACAGTTCAAAAGCCTGCCTCTCTGATGGTATGGGGGTGCATTAGGGCAGCTTACACACATCTGGAAAGGCTCCATCAGTGCAGAAAGTACGTACAGGTTTTACAACAACATGTACTTCCAGAAAACATCTTTTCCAGGGAAGGCCTTCCAGAGTTCAGATACAGACTGCATCCATTCACAGAAGAAGAGTCCAGGAGCGGAGCTGACCTGCCTGCAGTCCAGATCTCTGAAGAACCAAAAACATTTGATGCATCACAAAATAAAATATTGAACAAAAACAGACCCAGGAGTGGTGAAGCTAGAATCCTCTATCAGACCAGAACAACTTTAAATTGGTACAGTTTCCTAGTTTTAACATTTGATATGTTTACTATGTTCCAGTCTAAACAAAATATGGATTTATGAAATTTGCAAATCACTGCCTTCTGTTTTTATTTTAATTTTTCACAACATCCCAACTTTTTCAGACCTGGAATTGTACGTTGTAGAGGCATACTAAAACAAAAAGTGAAATCTGCCACCCTAAAGCTTCCATTCTGATTGCATTCCTACAGTCTGGCACATGCAATCTTTCTGTCTCCATCATGTAAGCGCTAAGCATTCATCTTTTGTTGGATTTTGTTCACGCGCTCCCACGCACAAAGGGGGACAGCTTGCTTATCTCTCTTGGCAGCCTCGCGCTTTTTTTTTTTTAGTTTTTTTTTTTAATGTTTTATCTGGACCGGGAAAAACAAATCCACAAGCCAAGAGCTGAGCCACCAGAGGCCGGACGTTTCCTCGAACGATGACATCTGTGGGCGAGGAGACGGATGGGTAACTGGCTCCTGGACTCTAGAAAAGAAACAAAAACACTTGGCTTGTGTCTGAGTCTGCGTGAAAGAGCGAAAGCATCAGCGCCGCGTTAACCCCGAGCACCAGAACGCTGAGGCGGACAGTACCTGAGATGTGTCTGGACTCATTAGGACAAAAACAGATCCTCGGCGGGCCGGAGGATTGGCCCGCTGCTGGTTCTGCTGTCAGCGGTGGCATTATTAGAGCCTGGGTTACAGGTAGCTGCATCATCTGATGGAGCGGCGTGTAAAAGCAGCTCAGTTCGAAGCTGCTGCTCTCCCCTGACCTACATGGGGCTTTATTTTGTATTCATTCTAACCTGGATTATATTAAACAAGCTAACGAACTGTTACTTTAGCCTGCAGGTTATTTGCTGGCTTACATATATTAGACTGGAAATAAGACTGTTGAGGCTGTGCTGTAATATAACCAGGACAAGTCTTGATTTTTAAGACATTTATATAAGAAGACGCTCATTTCAAGACTTGGAGAAATGTTTCTGATCCTCTTCATCCATTAGAAGCTCTTATTGTCTCCTTGAACGCAGCACCAAGACATACAGACAGGTTTTATGCTACTGATGTTAGCTGCCTGCTGTTAAATGTGAAAGGTGGGAGATTTTTGCTCATGTCTGTGTGTCTGTGTTAGCTTAATATCTCATGAACCACTGGATGGACTTCAATGAACCCTGCAAAAAGTGCCGAGTGCAAATTTACAACTGATTAACATTAAGAGTCGACCCAGTTTGAGACGCCTGCTGCAGCTAAGCGACCTTAGCGAGCACAGAAACGTCTGTAACTCGACCAGTTTGACAGATATAGAGCTAAAATCTGAGGTCACAGTAGCTGAGAGTCGTTCATAACACATACTTGGAGCTTAAACAGATCTCACAAGAGCTCGCATGAGATGGCGCAGAACGTTATTTTTATGTCTTGACCAAAACACTAATCCCTTCTCATCATATAATGATCCCAGTTATTCTTAATAAGCCACAGGATTACAAGATGTCCGCACTGACCATCGAGCTACCATAGCCCCTGCTCACTACATTATATGTAATTATGTAAAATGTATTCTAATATATAGTATAATTTATGTATATTTATAGTTTATTACTGTTTTAAACCAAACTGCCAATAACCCTCTCTTGAATAACAACCCATGCATGTGCAAACAACACAAGAACATTGTCTTCATGAATATTTCTTTCACAGAAAAGCTATGAGTCACGTTGGTCCTGCATTCCTCTGTCCATGAGGTGAGACATCAGGTGGGACGTTTGTTTCCAGATTCTGATTCTGTTTTAACAAGGTGCTGAAGTCTTCAAGACAAACAGAGTCGGGGTCTGCTTGGCGCAGGTTCTTCCAGCTGGGATCCTTTCTCAGGCTCTCACAATGTGACACGACTTCCCCGGACCGGGTCAGGTTGAAGCTGCAGGTCTTTTTCGCTCGACTGTTAGAATCGCAGACATGAAACCAGCGCCGTTTCGTGTCCAGTCCTGCTTCAGACTCTCAACCACCGAGCCAAGACGCTGCCAGCATGACCTCGCTCCCGAAGTTACTGCAAAATCCCACACAACCATGCTTCAGCCCACAGAATGGGAGCTTGCTGCATTATTCTGTCTAAAGACCTCGCTAAGACCCTGCAGAAACCATCCACTAAATACATTATTACTTTTTGGACGTGGGAAAGAAATGTTTAAAACCACCGTGTAGTGAAACCGCTGCACGCTGCTGCTGATCGTTGGGAACCGCTGCTCTAAAGGCCACTGGATAATAACTTTAAGAGAGTGTCTGGATTTGTCTTTTTTTTTTTTAACCATTCGTGTCGAACCTGTCAGGCTTCAGGAAGAAGCAAAGCTGCTGAAGAAATCCTGAGGCCGGCGTAAATATGGAATGATGAATGTTTCGTTTGCTCTAACGTACTGTAAGCTCCAACCCGCAGAGGTGAGGGCGAACTGGGTCGTGTTCTTTGTTCAGTTTAGTCAGGATTTGAATGTTTTGTGCTTCCTCAAGCGTATATCAGCTACAAGCAGCTTTAACTCTCCTATTTAGATGTTCAGAGACACAACTAAGTCGGATAAGCTAAATATCGCCTCATGAGACGCACAATCCTAAAGCAAGCGTCTGCTGAAGGTTTCACTTATTTGTAATGGTTAACGGCAGATAGCTTCACAAGTGTGCATGAGCAACGATGAGACACCATTGATCGTACTTAGGTCGGAGTGTCTCATCTGGTCCTTTCCCAGAGCTGAGACGAACGCTCGTGAGTGTGCTTGTTTGGCTGATGGCGGCCACCTCAGCCGCACTCAGCCCTCCGAACCGCATTCAGAACCAGACCACCGGGTGGGGCTCCCTGCTCCCGAGCCGCTCCTTACATCTGAGTGCAGAGAGAGGTGAAGAGGAATCCGCTGATTTGAACCCTTTTCAGCCGCCTGGCCAATTGACATTGACATTTTCAAAAAGGGACTCAAGTTCGTCTTCCTGTGTTTCAGTGACGAATGTGCAGTTCAGCGTTTCATCCCGTCCTCCTCCGACGAGATGAAGGCTGAACGGCTGCCGCACAACTCATCTAACCTCATCGCTGTGATCTGAAAGACACCGAGCTGACCGTGGACTGGTTGCTCTAAGAGGCAAGGACTTCACAGAATGTCAGATAATTTGTTCCATATTTGTAATTTGGGCCCAAAAATGCAAGATAAGAAAAAGAAGCAACACAATAACCTGAAGATGCAGTTGTTTTGCAGCACCATGCAAAGTTAAATGCAATATGGAAAATATAGAGGGAAAAAAACATAGAAGAGGGGGAACAAAGTTAAAGTAAATTTAGCCTAAACAAAAGTAAACTGTTACAGGAATGTATAAAAATCACAGATTAGGCTTGTTGTGGTGCTTAGGCATGGGGCAGATACTGGTTTTAAGGGGCAGCAAACCACCGTTTTTAAATCGCTAACATCTGCCATGTCCCTCCAGTGGTTTAAACGAAATGCAGACGTCATAATACTGCCTGTGTGTGTGTTTTAGCACAATATCTCATGTCCCACTGGGCAGATTTCAATGAGACTCTAAGAAAGTTATCCCTGGATGTACGTCTAAAAATGAATGACTTCTGGAGTCAACCCTATTCAAGACAGAATCACAGCTAATTAACCGTATAAAACCCAAAAATGGTTATAGCTCAGTCAATTCTAAGGATATTGAGGAAAAATCTGGGATGGTAGTAGCTGAGAGTCGTCTCCAACATATTCTCTGAGCTCAAACAGATTGCGTGAGATCTTGCTTTAAAACTTTGCCATACAATGTCATCGGCAATATGCATTCAAGGGATGTTACTTCTTTCGTTTTAAAGGGAGGATGACTGCGAACACACTTGTCTTTGTTCTGATTTATCTATAAGTCATAATAAAACTGCTACACACGACTAAAATAATAATATTAACATTCATTTTTGGAATTTTAGTGGGCAACATCCTGGGGTACTGTCTGTAAAAGCCAGGTTTGTGGAAGTGCAGCTTGGATTCAGACGGTTCAGCCTCTCCAGACGGAGCTCACACAGAGACGCAGCAGACACAGGAACAGGCCTGCTGAGTTGGTCACAATATACAAAGTGCTCTAATTGGTGGACCTGAGGCTGGGGGTCGAATAAATAAGCCTCAAGCTTCCCCGGCTGCAGACTGGGGTCCTCACTTAAAGAGGTCAACACGAAGCAACGCATAAAAGCCGAACTGGCGCGCTAACACCGATGGTTAGGTTTCACTGCCACCTAATTTATGGTTTGATGCTGTACCGAGCACAACACACACACATCTGCTTTGACAAGATTAGAAAAATAACAATAATTACATTCGATGTATAGCTGTTGCGATAATTTCCCAGTTTGTGCAGCCATGATCTCTTTCATCCATCCATTTAGCCGTTTTGTTCCAGGTCTCTAGCGGCCACTGGGCAAATTTTCTCTTTTAGTATTTTTAAATCAAATTTTATTCTGTGAATAAAAGTTGGATTTTTCAAAAATACTTGACATCTTCCAAACTGCATTTGGAAATAGGATCAGCATGAATGTAAATTAAAGACACGCAGCGAAGTTTCACCAAACAGGACCTGACATTTACAAGGTCCTGTGCTTGACGTCTGGCAGCCTTCAGGTCTTTCAGTCTAGTTTACCGACCACTATAGGGACCAGAAGACATGCTGTCAAAACCATTTCCATGACCTCACATTTTTTGTAGCTTTTAAATGTTCTCCAACTAGTTATTTTCTACCTTTTACATATCGACTACCCTGCCAGGGCTGAAATGATTCACCAAGTAACTTGAGGCAAAAATCTTTGATCCGATTGGAGCTGCTGCGAATAGTCGGCATAAGTAATTACATCGATTATGATGATTTGTCAGCAATAATACTTTTTTAGGAAGAGCAGAAGTTTTCAAAGACCAAAGGGATCTAAAGCAGTGCGGTGCAAACTTTTTGACACCAAAATCGTCGAGCTGAAAGTACTCACGGACCACAAATTCTGCTTTTTGGTGAAGGTCAGTAAAGGTTTGAGGTCCTTTTAACCATGAAATTAGAAGGAAAAATAATACACATGGTTAGTTAGAGATGAAAAGCTTGTATTGCACCTAATATTGCACATTTTGAGAAGCTTGTTTTCACCCAGTTATCTGTTAAACCTAAAATATTTTAAAAATATATTTGCCATCTACATCAACCTCTAAGCCAGCTGAAAGAATAACCTCTCCCTCTTTCTGAAGGGAAAGCCATGTTCCTGTTTCACAGGGACACTTATTTCTGTTGGACAATATGCTAATGCTACGATACGTGCAATGGAAGAAAGAGGAAAGAAAAAATTTGCATCATGTGACTGAGAGACGACTTCACGACTTCTCATGGAGTCTGACAGCAGCTTCAGAGCATCTGTGCTGTGATGAGGAGCTCTCCTGCCTTCAAACAGAATCAGTCACAGAACAAGATGGTTTCAGGTAAATGAAACCCAGCCACAACATCACCTGATTAATTACCACCTGCTGCCGACGGCAGAGCGATAAGCTTCTTTGCACGTGTCTGTGTTTGGTAGTACCGTTAGCTGAATGTCTCGTGAACTAGAGGACAGATTTTGATAAAACTCTCAGAGAGTGATCACAGGATGTACACCTGTCAATTCCATCCAAGATGGCCGCCACAGCTAAACAACCTTAGCCAAAACATTCAGCCAGTTTTATAAATATTGAGCTCAAATTGGGTGTGGTAGTAGCTGAGCATCATCCCCAACACATTAACCAAGCGCTACACGTTGCTTAAATGTTCGCTGTTAGAGTCAACTCTGTCTGTCTGTTAGCAAAATATCTCTCGAAACACTCATTTTGTGACATCTCCCAGTTTCACATGAAATCAATGATAAGGGCATTTATGAGGTTCAAAGAAAATGGCGGTAACTTTGCCTCCTTTCAGCATGAAATAATTTAAGTTTAAAACTCTGGCAATGTGCGTTCCTTCAAGCAGCGCCAGGCCTTTATTTATCCAATAAATATAAAATATTCAGTAGCTTATATGTTATCATTCTGTTTGGGATTTTACCACATTTCCTTTAAAATGAATGTTGAGCATAAAAAGGAAGTCGCTGGCGTTTCCACGAGCTTCTTTGCTCTGTGGCTGTGTGTTTGCCGCGGCGGTGAGAAATACTCAATCCAGGGGTGTGAAGGTGCACGGGGTCTGGGCCTGGAGTCCACACACTGATGTTTGGGATGCGTTCGACGTCAATTCCACTGTCGTCGGATGAGACGTCTCACCGCGAGGCGCCGCCTGAGCCGATACCTGCGGTGCGCTGCAGGTGGATGCCACGTCAAACGTCGCTTCTGCAGGATCCGATTTGATTTGATTCTTTTGATTTATTGCAGCGAAAACACTAAAAAAATTAGGTTTGCAGCCCAAGATGGCATTTAAAGCACCACGCTTGACGACGAGGAGCTATTTCATTATTCCGCTCGCCTTTTTTCTCGCACACCGAGTAAATATCACTTGAGTTTTAAAAAGCTCCCCTTTTTTATTTATTTATTTTTTTCATTTTAAAATCTCAGTAGGAAAAAGGACAGATTGGGCAGGCTGCACGACGAGCGCAGGACTTAGTCGCACTCCCGTTGGGAAGTATCACAGCTTGTGATTACTTTCTGTAGCAGCTGAGAGTGTTTCACGTCTTCTCTCTAAGTAAAAGAGTAATCTTTTTTTTTGACATTTATTTCAAGCGTCTCTTTATATTTCGATGATGTCGAGGTCAGGGGACGTTAAAAGGCAATGGCACAAACCCCCACTTGGAGCCTTTTAAACCTCCACATTAGGTATTATTAGGAGTGTTTCGGATCAAAAATCCAGTTTTATAACATCGTCTGGACGAACACTCGGTTCTGATAGGCTGCAGGCTGCTCATCAATTCCTGATAACCGAGCCCGGCTGAGGAGTGAAAATGTTCACCGTTTGTAATCAAAGCGCCGGACCAGCCTTAATCGTCAGCGTCGGGTTCCTGCGAGCAGCCAGACGTTGAAACAAATGCAACGTGCACGGCACAGAGCGGCCTTTCAGAGCCTCGCCCGCCGACACCGCGGGATGGCAGCTGAAACACAGGCCGCAACAGATACCGCCGCCGCTCTGAATTCTCCATCTCTCATCAACGATCGTCTCACTTTCTGCTCGCTGCTCGCTCATGGCAGCTTTGTCTCGATTTAAAGGAAAAGGCATGTAACTACAGCAGCTTCTGCCACTTATCTGCCGTTAAAAGCCACCGACGGTCGTTGTCGTTTTACTTTCAGGACAACATTTCCCACTCTGTTTCTGCTACTTTAATTCTCCCTTTGAAGGATTTCAACCCTGTAAATAAAAGTCGAAGTCCTGAACATGCTGTGATACGACATGATCATCTCAGGTCCAACCCAACTCAGCAGCAGTTTCCAGCAAGCCTCTCGTTTTCATCCAGGAGTCGGTCCAGCCTTGCAGTTGGACTCCGCTCAGATTTTATTGCTTGACCCTCCTGAGGCCTTCGGGTCAAAATGACCCAAAAATACAAGGGGCTTCTCTACCTCTCTTCATCTCTCTTTTAAGAGCTTCAGGAGGGTTAAGGCTGTGGCTGTAGGAGACTAGTTGGCGACACAAAATTGCGAGGAAATAAGCAAAGTTTCCATCAGAGACTCACGGAATTCTGGGTGTTTGCGAACTAGCAACCAGCAAGCCATGTGGTCAAGCTTTGCAGAGCCAATCTTTGAAGACCTACTTTCGGGTGCACAGCTCGCAAAGCTGTGTTATTGGCTGTGCACATCATTTCACTGCCCACCTCTGACAACTTTGTACCTGGGCGGCTGTGGATCAGTGGTTCGAGCAGTCGCCCTCCGATGAGAAAGGTTCAATTCCTGGCAGCAGTCACACGTCGAAGTGTCCCTAAGCAAGACACTGAACCCCTCTGATGTGCCCCGTACCAACTCTGGGGCTATTCTGGGAGAAAATTTGCCAGACAAATCTTTTGTACACGTTTAAAACTCGAGCAGCAAGACAGTGAACCTCTGTGACTCACGCCAGGAAAACCAGAACCCCTTCGACCGTTTTGAGACACTTCGAAGGCTCCCCTGCGAATCCTGTTCGCCGACTAGAATCGCCAACAACAGCTTTCATTTCCACATGACGCTGCTGTTCCAGCAGAAATAAGATATTCCTGCCAGAAGTGCCCCAGTTTGCATCAGAAGAGCTGCAGCTGGCTTCACATTTAAAATAATAAACAGAGCTCACTTGAGCCGCTTAGAAAATGTAATATTGGAACTGTTTTAACACAGTCGCAAACCAGTTTGTGCTTCGCCCCACTCGGGAGGAGCTGTTAGCTCAGAATTTAACTTTATCTCTATAAACTGAGGCAATTTAAAGAGCGATGTGCAACAGGGAAGATATTAACTGTTCATAACCTTTCTGCAGAAACCCACTTCAAAAGGTTTGATCTATCCCTTTAAATTTATGACAACGATGTCAGTAAGCAGGACATTGTTCTGACCAGATGAATCATTTTATTACAAATAATAATTCTGAAAAACTCAGGTGTCTTAGAATGGCAAAACCTTTCCATTCTACACTTAGGAGACTTATTTTGTGTTTGATTTTCCTACTGATTTACATGAACAGACATTTTGAACATTTGACAATTCAGTTTGGTTTTTTTTATGTACCGTAAAAAACCTAAAGTGAAGGCACTGAGCCGGTTTCATGTGGGCTTCCTGGCAGCAGAATAACGTTTCAGATCAATGGAAGATGAAAAGCCTGGCAGAATATCTCTGCTGAGGTGCAACAGATGACGTACAGCTAGAGTTCATGACTCCGACAGCAGCATCTAAAACACGACCTGCCTTCCCCTGTCACGTTTTGTTCCTGTTTGCCTGTCGCCATGACAACCGCCTCTTTCCCCAGAGGAGCTACCAGGTCAAGGCAACACAAGGAGTAAACAGCTGATAAACAAAATGAAAAAAAAAATACATTATAGCAGAAAAAAACCCAAAACGAAACAAGAAAAGAAATATTGCTTTGGTGCAACATGGCGCTCCATCAGCTCTCCTACCAGCTCCACGCCTGACAAATTAATCCACTTCTCCCGAATCTGCTCTTCTCCCTCCAGAGTGTGTTTGGCAGGCGAAGGAAACAAATGATATGTGAGCTGAGCCATCAGCCTCCCCGCTGACTCGGACTCCCCTGTTCCCCACATGATCGCTGCGCCAGCCAGGCAGCGAGCCATAAAGCCAACCACACAGCAAGCCCGCAGGTTTACGCAGCTACCCACAACTTCAGGAGCCGTCACTGAAGAGCTTCTGCTTTCTCGCCTTCGTCTCTAAACATATCTGAATATGACTGCAGCCTTGGTCATAATAACAAAAACTAATGGCATCCAATGCAATTTTGAAAAAAACAAAAAAACCTTGGGCTAAAAGAGCTTGAACAAATCTGGGGTTAATTACATAATGTTGCTCAACGACGCTGCTGGCCCAGTTTGGGCCCCGGCTCTCGTCCACGCCTGGCTAAAAGGAGCAGCGTCTGACCTGTGAGGTCTGCGCGCAAAGAGACGCATCAGGACTGGAAATGTTTTTGTTTTATATAATTGCTGCCCAGTTGGAGTCAGACATTTTCAGTCAAGTGCTGCTTGAAGAGATACTTTCTATTCAAACAGCCTTTTGTTGGAGCTGACAACTCTGCTACTTGTGTGAAACAAAAAAAAAAGAGCCAGAATCATTCAAACAAGGTACTTGAAGTAGTGTTTTTGTTACCTTTTTAGTACCATTTCTCTCTTACACACTAACTACAGCTCCCACTGCTACATTTGGGGACCAAAGCCTGGTCCTCGTATGTTCAAACACCATTTTTGGGTTTAAGGTGTGAACTGAGTTTAGGTTAGGGTCCGGTACGAACTGGTGATGGTTAGATTTAGGGTAAGGGTCGGGGTTAGGCTTCAGAAATGAATGAAAGATGAATGGAAGTCGATGCACGGCCCTTATAAGGACAGAAAAACCAACGTGTGTTTCCTGATTTTTCCATTGATTTTAAACTACAGAGTTTTTATTATTTTGCAAGTTACGAAGCAGAGCAACCAAACTATTTTTCTATGTAAAAACACGTCTCTGTAAGTGGGGGAAAAAATTAGATATGTTTCAGTTTTAGTTTCCTGAACTCTTCGGCTCTGACCGAAGTTTGTTGTGATTAGTTGATCGTCGTTTCTCAAAGGAGGCGTTAAGCCGACTAACCAATCGAAATAACTGATTTGTTTTTGTGTATAAATATCTTGCAGATATTTAAGCGCCTTAATAAAGCACTGAGCATCCTGCTGATCCGAAGCAGTTTCTGCTGTGTATTTGTTCAAATAATTAAAATTGTGGATTATTTTCTTTTCAGTTGTGGAAATGTTATTAATCCAACACATTAGAAGAGGCATTTTATGTGTTTACATCATAAAACATGGAATTCAAGATAATAAAAATGTAAAAAAACAGAATTTGGGTGAAATATAACCCTATTTTCCCTGCAGCAACGTCGTGTTCTTCTATTTTTCCAGCTTTTAACTGTAAATTCTCTCCTTCATCCCATTTTCTTTAAATGCAGTAAGTTCTTCTGACACTTTTTTCCACTTGTTAACCTGTAAAGCAGAAAGAAAACCCTCTCCATTAGCAGCAGTAAAGTGCTTCTATCTGGCTTCGATCCAAATTATTGTTTTTAACAGCAAAAACGACCACTTTAGTTCAGATAAATGGACTTCCGCAGTAATTATTGGGTAGCTGAAGTGAGTTCTTCTAATCTGAGAAAGTAAAATGAGACGTGTGGCTGAAGAGGAAGTTCGGTGTCAGCTCCGATCTCACCATCATCTTTTTACTCTGTCCGGCTGCGATGGGCTCTTCATTACCGGAGCGAGGCCTGTTCAAGGTGATTTTCAGGGCTTTATTATCGAGCCCGGCTCAAGAAACCACGCAGGGACGTCAAGCTTGAGGTATTGCCATGGCGACGTGTTGGAAGGAAGTTGGAGGCTGAGTATTTTGACTGCTTGAAAATGCATTGTGTCAAACATCATCCTCGAAAAGTTCCCTGCAATTTAGTCTGAGCAGCAGAACTGTGAAAAAACGGAGTAATAAAAGTGTCCGTCGGTGTCAGATTTTCACATTAAATGCTTCAGTCGTCCTAATGGAAATAATGATTACAAATTATACAGGCTCTTACAGCTTTACAGTGACATTTCCAGTTAAGTAGGTGCTAAAATACAGGCTGCAGTCCCAAATTTTTACAGCATTTCCACATCAGCCCTTCTCCTTTTACAGGAGGAGAAATCGTCCTTTGAGTCCGGACATCGTTCATGGATTGCTGCCTCATAATACGTTTGTGAGAGGAGTACAAAGTGCCGCCTGTGGCAGCGTGAGACGCACAAAAACCTGGATTTGTGACTTGAGAGCGGAGAGTTGTAACCAAGAGCACGTGGAAGTCAGAAACATGACAGTCATCCCGTTGACTGACATGCCGGAGAAATGTTAATTGGAAAGCGAAGCCCCGTCAGTGTGGACTCCCAACATGCATGCTGTGAAAAGGGTGAGCAGCCTCGCTAAAAGCTCAGCAACAGCATTAAATCAGCAGGAGGGAAGGAGGCTGACAGGAGCGGTGCAAAGTCCTGCTGATAAAAAGCCAGCGCTCACGTTGATAAGGGTTCAGACAAACCTTCTCACACACGCGTCCTTCCCCCACGTCACGACCGGGATCGCGCTTAACACTCAAAAACAACAAAACAAAAAAACGTGACGGTCCGGGACTTGTCGGTTCTCCTGACACAGGACACGCGGCACGAGTGAAGCCCCATGGCGCGAGGACTCGTTCTTACCTTGCTCTCTGCCTCCTTCTTTCCTAGATGCTGTCCCATGCTGCTGACAGAGACTGGAAGAGACACAGAGTGGACAACTGTAAACAGCATAATATGTGACAATTACACACAGACACCCCTCTGAGCCAAGGCGTGAAGCATCACACACACTGAGAATAAATGAACACAACGCTGCGTACTGTCAGATGTCTCTAAGAAGCTTGCTGGTAATCAATAAAAACGAGATCAGTGGGAAATAAAGGGCACTGGTTGACGTGAGCGTGGTTTGGGTCCGGTCGCGTGGCTCAGTTTAGCTGAAACAAATGGAGGTTTAGGGTGGATGGCTCCAGGTGGAGGGGGAGCTAATCGAAGCAGAGGTTAAACATGAAATCAGAGACGGTAATAAATGTATTCGAGTTGGAGGACGTGTGACGTTTCAACAGCTACGTTATTACACCGCCCACCCCGCCTGGCACAGGATCAGGAGACGCTTTAATTGATGTAAAATAATCAATCAGGTAGAGGTTTTCGGCCTTTCCATCGGAGCTGTTGTTTATCTTATCAGCCCGTTTCTCTTCTGAGTCATGTTTGTGTTGGGTAGCTTCATATTATTAAAAAATGTCAATAATTGCTTTTATGAGACGTTATTTAGTCCGGATTACTCCTCATCTTAGCTTGCTGGTACGAAGCCAATACGAAAAATGTCTCTAAAAGCCTGGTAATTGCTAAATAAATAAAAAATAAATAAATGAGTAAGGACACAGCTTTTACTTTCTTAGATAAAAACAAAAAACAGCACTTAGACTATAAATCCTTTTAACTCTTCGGCTTAAAAACACAGATTCCCTGCTGTTTCACATGTTCTCAGTCTGTCTTTAACACAATAAATTTAATCATCATTTTAAAACAAGGCTGCCCAATAAACCTATAGAAAGTGTATCTGCATCACAATATCAGTGACCCAAAGGACCAACTGGACTAAAGTACATCATAGGCTGTTATATCCCAAATACTATGTTTTCACACCATGCATACCAATAATTTACAGTATTCAGTCAACCCCGAGGACTCCCTCCGCCCTTGAGGCTCACACCCGATGAAGATGATGGTGGCCGAGGTGGTAAAAGCGCACGGAGAGCATTAAAACGACTGGAGAGAAAGAAGAGTGAAGAAAAAGTCCATTTAAAAAGAGATTTCAAACTCCGGGGATAAGCATTTAATGCAAAAACACTATTTGAGTTCACTTGTAATTATTTGATTATTTGAATACCCCAACCACCCACACCCACACACTAAAGAGACAATGTTACTTTGCTCTTTATTCAAACAATGCAAATTAATGTTGCTTAAAAGGTTTGATCACAACAAGCTGTTTGTTAAAGCCAGGATCTCACCGGCCTGCAGCTGTCGGCAACACACTGTGTACGGCCTTTGAGTTGGAGTCTTGCTACGTTTGCGAGGATTCTCAGTGACCTCCTACGAGTCGCAGGGCTTCGCTTTTAAGGCCGCTGAATAATCTCGAGCAAATATTCTCCAGTCAGAGAGTTCCCACCTGGAACTCTTCTCAGTTTAGTTTCTGTATTTCTAAACTGCTGGAGCTGTGGTTTTGTTTGTCGACATGTTTTCAAACTCCTGGCGAACTTGGGCCAAAATTCGCTGGGAGTTGGATCAACTCGTTCAGTATTCTGAGTAAAAACTTGAGCACTTTCTTGCAATTCTGTATCCGACTCGTCCCCAACAGATATTATTAAGATACTACCTTAAGAGGATTTCTGCAAGTATTAGTAAGTTAAATTTAAGACCAATATGACTCGAATTTAAGACCTACATGAATAACAAACAAGATGATTTATTGTAAAAATAGCTTGAAAGGAACATTTTTTATTGCCTTTCATTTAAACTCACCCTGAATTATTCAAGAAACTACAACAAACCAGTTTCAGGAGCAGAGCAACCAGATTTATTTGTTTGGGAAGACCGAATGTCCAAAAATGAACTCCTTCACTGCATAAAGGAGCCTTTTAGTTTAGTTACTGTATAACAACATCTAAAAACTAAATGCATTTTAAGACCTAAAATGAAAAATCTGGACAGATTTAACATTTTTAAGGCCTAAAATGTAAATGAATAAATTTCATAAAAACTTTTTAAAGGTCCTGCAGAAACCTGGCTTAAGTTTCTAAAAGAAGAAATAAAAAGCAGCTGATTTGTTATGACTCATAGGTGCAGTAAATATAGTGTATCTACAAGTCTTGCTGGATTATTTTCCTTCCTTCGTGTCTCATCAGTCCAACGAATCAGGGTGGAAAAGTGGGCCTATGGTCTGGTACTAAATAGGTAGGTCACTTTTGCCTGTAGTTATTCCTTCCAAATAACATTTTAGCTCCTTTCGTCATCTTGGTGTGATTTCGGAAAGTCACTGAAATCAACCCGCTGCTGTTACGCCTCTGAACCACCGGTCAAGGTAGTGACTGCGCCGTAACGGTCGACATACGAAGGGATAAGCCAGCTCTGCGGCTCAGGCATGTGACGGAGCTATGACAGAAAGTTTGTACGAGCAACCAGCCGCAGGGTGTAGAGTGAGAGATGTCCCACACACATTTAATGTGTAGTGCTCTGCTGAGTTACACTCCACGCCTCCTTTTGTCTTTCATTAATGAGAGTTTACATCGTCGGGGCCCGAGCGGTGATTAACAAACAGTCAGAAGCAGCTTCAAATCGGGCTTCACAGCTGTATCAGGGAAAGTTTTGTGAAAGAGCCTAATGATGGCAGAAACAATGGTGGGATCACTTCTATTTGTTTTCAGCAGCTGCACAGTGGTGGGAGGCAGACAACGTGGTGCAAATACTTGCACCTTGTGGTTGAGTCATTGGCAGGAAAAGACGGATCATATTAACCATCTGTACACTTTCATGACCGTTTAAATATTCGATAACCACTGCTCATCCTCATTTCACACCATCTCAAACAAACAAATGGGCAAATGCAGCAAAGCTCGCCTGATCTCAACTGAGCTGTGGTGTCCTCATTTAAGCTTCCCTCTACGGCGCCTTCGCTCATTAGAGGATTTCGTGGTGATGGTTTGTTTTGCCTCGTGGCGTTGCCACTGCTCGGCTGCACAGCTCGGAATTGATTAGTAGCTGCTTCATTAAAGCCGTCCTTTGAATCTGATGCCGTTCTCCCCTGACTTATTATTTTTGCTGTGGGCTGTTGCCAAAGATTTACCACGTCCTAATCATTACGGGCTGCTCTGCTGTCTGACCAAAGGGTCTTGAGGAAGAAAGAAAAAAAAAATGGGAGTAAATGGTTTCTTTGTCATACACAATGGAGCTCAATTACCAGCTCTGATTGATGTACTTGATTATAAAAATTCATTACCAGTGCCCAGTCAGTCATGTAACACTAAAAGGTGAGGTGATGGCAGTGTTTTTTTGTGTCACCGATCTATTCTTCGGATAAAATAAACACCAGAACTGCCACTCTCCTTCTAGAGGAAGTCCACAGAATAAAGCCACCCAAGAAGGACTGCACTTATGTTAATGCCAGAGATTGACGATTCATCTGACAAAAATACAGACCTTTATTTACATACTAAAAGGTTCAAGTAAGTAGAAGGTGTAGGACAGATGAATGCTGCTTCAATCTAAAGCTCAGCCGGCCCCCACCAGTTCACCGAACATCAGCTTCTCCCTCAAGGACCATTCACCTTTACTTTCAAATAATCACAGCATGCAATTTTAGCTTTCAAGAGACTTCTGAAGACATGAAGGGGGGAAAAAAAAGGCTTTCATCATCTTTGACACTTCTCTTTCTTCCTGGCCTTTCTCTACTTTGTGCATAATAGTATCTGCAGCCAAAAAAAAGCCTTACTGCTTAAAAAAAAAAAAATCTACAAAAAAAGTGAGGTGATTTGTTTTTCTAATGCTCGGTTTATAGTCCAGACCAATGTTGGTAAAGGTCTCTGTCAAAAAGCTGTTTACTCAAGAATGCAATACGATGACCCATTTTCTCTGCAAATATATGTCCTAAAAACTGATAAAAATCGAAGGCGCAGCATCGTTGAAGGAATGCATATCGCCCGCTGGATTTCATGCCAGAATTTCAGACTAAGATCATCTCATGTCGAAGCCGTGTTTGGTCAGCCTTTTTAAATAACTCAATCTCATGCAATACTGCAAGATGCAGGAGTATTTTTTATTTATACAGTGCATTTCTTATGTTGCATTTATTATTTATCGTCTTGTCTTCCTGTGGGGTTGGTCAATGTACCTCTGCATGTGGGCGTATGACACTCTGCTGTTCCTGTTTTGCAGCCAAACAACTCAGCCCTCGAAGACTTCAGGAAAGTTGCGTTGAGTCACGCTCCGAGCATATGCTGTGAATGATTCTGAGCTACGAACACGCCAACGTTTTGCACAACAGCTGCAAAATTGGCTGAGTTGTAGACAGTTTCTGTGCTTCCGAAGGTCAGTTAATTGTGACAGCCATCTTGACTTGGGTTGACCCCAAACGGTAATCAGCTGTAGAGGCACATCCAGTCACTTAAATTCATTCAGTGGGTCACGGGATGTTTTGGTAAATAACAACGTATGCTACAACACTAAACACCAAAGAACACACGCACAGAAATGGGCAAAAACATTATCGCCCTTTCACCTTTGGAGGCGGGCAATAAACGTAATATTCGCTTGATATAACAGTAAAAAGGAGAGTAATTAAAAACAAGGCTCCTGTGAGGCTGCGGTGAACTGAGGAGCTGTCACGTCTGGTGTCCACTCAGCAGAGAGAACAAAGATTTCCCGTCGACTCCGAGCAACACCTTCATTGTGAGCCTCAGGCTGCAATTAAAACTTTAACAGTTCAACATTTTAAAACCTGCGCTGTGTGCCAGAAGGTAAACAATACTTCACCTCCCAAAAAAAACAATTAGCATCAACAGAACTGCTGGGAGACCAGGCTCGGCAATCAGAACCCCCTACAGGAACTGGAACAAAACAAAGTCTTTAAACTGGTTCCAAAGTTTGAAAAATGATGGTAATTTAAAAATCCATAGTGTCATCCAGCTCTTTAAATCTTATGTTCTTTTCCCCCAATTCCCCTGTTCCAAGCAATATTAATGTTTTTATTTATTTTCTTCGGAGAGCATCATTTGCAAGCAGCTGAACTTTCAGTAAACACATGCAGTATAATTAGCTTACAGAGTTATATTAGAGAGCACTGCTTGCTTATATTGGAAAATTGCAACATTGGCATTCATTTAAAGTTAGTTTGCTCCCGTAAAGGAAAAACTCATTTCCAGCCCTCATCAGGTCTTTTTTTCTCTCTAATATCAGCAAAATTCTTGCAAGCCTAGCTGCCAACTTTGAAAGTGGCTTTCAACTCAAACTATACCGCTCTAAATGGCTTTTTAGTTTGAAAGAAAACCGCTAATAAGGAGACATTCGAACAAAACTGCCCAAAAGCCGTCGTCACACCAAACCAGTAACAGAGCACGCAATTGTCATGATGGAGCGTGGCGAACCCAGAATGCAGACTCATGACAAAGACTAGATTACAAAAACTTACATGGCGTGGAAAACAACACAGGAGCATGGACTTAGCCTAACAGACAGAAAGGAAAGGAATGAACCAGCGAGGAATGAAAGAGCAGAGACCGGCTTTAAAGAACCGAGCGTGAGAGGAAAATGAGTTGCAGCTGGGAACATGACGAGGAACAGGTGAGGTGGGTGTGGCAGGCAGACTGGAGAATTACTGAGCAGAGGACAGGTGAATGGTGACACAGGGGAACACAGAAGGCCAAATGACACAAGGTGAACAAGAAATAACAGAATTACAGAAACACAAAAACAAAGAACCAAAAGCAAAATAAACTCAAATACTGCAGAGGCCTCACCGATCCGTCTATCAGTCTCACGCTCCGTTCTTCCCTCACTTGTGAACAAGACCCCAAGATACTTAAACTCCTTCACTTGAAAAAAGTGGAGTTTTTTTAGACCCGGAACTGACAATCCAAGGTTCTTCCTAACAGGGCTTTTTCCGCCACCTACCGCCCCCCTAAACCCCCCTACCCCC
>NC_051445.1:21895925-21955565 GCF_001649575.2 Kryptolebias marmoratus
AGCATCTCAATGTTTGTTCCTGCCATTGTAGTTTATTTTGAAAGGATTTTAAAGTGAAAACTATGGTCACGGGTGAGCTCAGCATCCCCTCCGCGTTCAGCCGTTGGATCGGTACAAATTAAGAAACAGAGAGGGATATTAAAAAAGGAGAAGAGGAGACTCGGTTAATGTGTCTTTGAGTGTAAAACACACAGCAGCCCTTATTAAAGGGAAAGGAGATCATTCTGAGCAGCTGCAGCGTTCACACTGCTGCTCAACTAACTTCTTAGGCAGTTTTCAAAAATTCAAAGCGTCTTTAAATGATCCATATTTGAATAAAAAGTGTGACTGTTGTTTTGATAAGTGGCTGTTTTTTTCCCCCCTTCTACCACCTGGTTGAATCACACAGCATCAGGCATCATCCCAACCACACACTGATTCCTTTAAGCAAAGACATGAAACAAAGTCCTGAATCATAAAACGCTTCCTACGATTATCCTCATCGATACGAGCGAGATAGTGTTCACATCAGTACCCTTTTCTCTCAAATGTGTACAATTTATTTAAGTTCAGATTCAGATGGCATCATGGCTTCATTCAGCTCAGCTCTGCGGTGAATATTCAGAAAAGAATCGAAGGATTATCAACAAATTTGTAGTTTTTTTTCTTTACGCATCCATAATTTTTACGAATGTTTTTTTTTTTGCACAGTTACTTTCTAGTCTGCTATTGTGACAAAACGTTTCCCCTCTCTGGATCAATAAGGTATTTATCTATTTTTTTGCTGTTTACTGAATGTAATGTGGTCAAGGACACAAATGAACATATACCAGTCAAATATATATTAAGGGTATTAAATTATGAATATGAAAAGGTATTTTAGGCCAAGCTAAAACAAACAAACTAAATAATTGTACAGGAATTATTCATTAAATAATAAAAAAAAGAGGAGTATAAGTGAAACAACTGCAGTAGTAGGTAGTTGTTTAATGACCTAATTTAGTTGTTTTGTAAAAAACAAACCAAAAATATGAATATAAATTAATAATAATGAAGAAAAAAATCCTCTGCTTTTGTCTTCACTGGCCTCAACTTACTCATATTTTATTTTTCTGAGAACACTAAATGGTCACTAATACTAAATGTGAGGTTTGTAAATAAATCCCCAAAGACCTGTCTGCATGACACCGCTAAAGTCCCCTGACTTTTGTATTATTTTCAAAGTTTGTATTCGAAACACGCTGTCACTTTAAATACAAAGTCCAATAAAATAAAATACTTGCTTAAACAGACTTCTTAGTAGCTTCAGTTAATCAAAGTATTTTTCAGTGTTCAACATCTTTCCCTGCAGAGAAAAACGTGCTTCTTCAGCTCCAATTAGACTAAATCAGAGTTTGAGAGCTCCTACTGACGGTAAACTGTCTGCCGCCTCTCCTTTTCTCAGCATTTTGATTTTCCTGCTAATGTCGCAAATTCCTTCAGTACGTAAGTTTTAATTCCCGGCGTCAGACTGAACAGTGCCGACACCCTCCTTCACACATTTTAATAATCGATAACAACTTTTATATTCCCATCTGGATTTTTCTTTGCACTTTTTAATTGGTTTTGCTAACAAGCTGCAGCTACGAGAACTCGTTCTTTCTTTCTTTTATCTCGCACTGTCAACAATAACCATGTCCTAGCGATGCACTGGGTCTCGTTTCTCATTGGTCGTAGGTCATAAAACTTGTTACTTCTGAGTAATGAGTGATAGATTCTGTTTAGACTGATGTGAAACGTAACAGACAGCTTGGAGAAGAGCAAAGGAGTCTGCGGTTTAACAGCCTTCCTGTTTCACAGATTTGCACTGGCTTCTAAAAATAAGAAATAAATTGCGTTCGCGATCAATTGATTGGGACAGCCTGGTGGTTTTTGAAGTGATGGTCTGTCAAATAGTTATCAGGGGATAATACCTCATCAGCCGTGAAATCAGAGGAAAGAAAAAATGACAGAAGTCTTCCTCCAGGCTAGGCTAACAGCTAGCATAACCCAGGCACCGTTTATATTGTTTTTCCAGGCTTATAAAAGCCTGTTTTCTCAAAAAACAATGTACTGATGTGAAAGAACTCTTCATTAGTTAATTTTAAACTTCTACACTTTTCTATGACATTGTTTGTTTAGTTCGTTGCTGTTTTCCTCCACCGAACGGCGGCCATGTTGGAACGGGAATGTTGGTCTCCTGACTGGTGAAAAGTTTACTCAACTCCTGGTGGACTGAAAGGTTGCTGTCAGAGGTTATATATAAACTAATATAGCGCTCTTTCACACCTGTTTGACATTTTAGAGATACAGCAGTCTTAGACAGCAGAAAATTATAGAAAAGGGCCCCTGGTTTGGCTATTCGTTAGCCTAGCCAGTAGGAAGACTTTTACCCTTTTTCTTCATACTCCATGCTCATAAAATACCAACTATCTGACAGAACAACACTGAAACAAATCACCAAACCATCTCTTTAACATGTTTTTACTCCTTATTTTAAGGGACAGCTGGCAACTCTAACTTCTACATTGGCTATTCCGTCTTTATTACCATGACTGCATACGGCCCGTAACTCAGCGACAAAATGGCTGACACGTGCTTAAAAAACTAAACGAAACACATCGCTCCAGTCTAAGCATGTCTTTACTGGGTCTCTTCATCCAAGAATTCGATATAAGCTCCACTGGCTGCTCAACTCTGCTGATTGCTTTCAAAGAGATCTATGATCCGTCTGATATCCCACACTTTAGTCTGTGATATAAGAAGGACCGCTCAGCACTCAGCTCCTGGCTCTCTTACCTCTAACTACAAATCTCTGCTGGATGCCCCGTGGTCACATCTAAAACTAGAAGGTGACAGAGCCTCCGAGCCTCCGAGCCTTCATCGTGACTGCTCTATGATTGTTGAAGCCCTTGCGGTTTAAATAATAAACGCAGTTCGTCTGTTTTCCAAGCACGTATGTAAGAGTGATGGTTATCTCTGAGATGAAGACCTACTCCTGTTTATTGGCCTTCCAGCTAAACCATCCTTCAGCCCGTTTTTCTATCACCAAATCTGAACGTGTACTTTATTTTTTTACTTTATTTTGCAGCACTTTGGTCAGCTTGAGCTCCAGAGTTTTGGCATGAACAAAATCATTCAAATATTGCTTTATGTTTCCAGCAGTTTGCCATCTAAAAAGATTAAAAATTAAATCAAAGCTCTAACATTCCTTTTGCCCGCTGCCTTTTAAGCCAGAGCTTTAAACTAAGTTCATCTTATGTTGAAACAGGATGGTGTTGGAGCCATTTCGCTCAAACCTTGAATATAACATTATGCAGTCTCTTGTTGTATTACAAGATGTCACACTCAGATTATGTGCTGTGAATAAGTCTCAGCCACTACCACTTCGAGTTTTAGCTCAATTTCTGTAAAACCTACTGAGTTAAAGTCATTTTTGATTCGATTAGCTGTGGCAGCCATGTTGAATTAGACGGACTCCAAAAGTTAATCAGTTGTAGAGGTACTCCACACTCTCAGATATCTTTCTGAAAGTTTTATTAAAATCCAAAGATCTTTTGCGAACAAACCGGCTACAACAATTTAAGTTTTAAGCAAAGACCTCACACCATGAGTAGCACTTGGAACATGTGTTGGGGATCATCTGCAGCAACTACCACACCAGATTTATGGAACCGGGTTTACTGTATCTCTGGAAACAATCGCTCATAGTGCACAACAAAGGTTGTAAAGAACACGTGCGTGAGCTGGACACCATCATGTTTTGACTGTAACTCGTGTCACACAGTAGGGTGTGAGATGACTGTACTTTTATAGCACCTTTCTTGCCAACCAGGCCACTCGAAGCGCTTTACAACAATCATTCACCCATCCACACACATTTATACAGCACTGAATCTCTACAAAGCTGACCTGAATAAATCATTCAGTCTAATCAGTGTTTTAGATCTCATTCGTACACCAACGGGGCACACATCGGAGGCAACTAGGGGTTCAGTGTCTTGCCCAGGGACACTTTGACATGTGGCATACTGGTGGAATCGAACCTTCAACTCTCTCAGAGGACGACTGCTCTAACCACTGAGCCCCAGCCGCCCCAGTTAATGAATGCAGGTTTAAACAAGCCTACTTTAAAGACGCCTTTTGATGCAGGGTTCTGTGAAAAAGCTATGATCAACTAATATCCTCCCTGTTGTAGATAACCACTTGAATGACCTACATTAGAGAAATAATGTTTAAATCTGACCGGCTTGACAAGCTAACAGCTGGGTCCACTGGGACCAAGACTAAAGTGGATTGCTGTCTTCTTAAAACACCTCCAGTTCATACAAATACTATTTTATAAACACTGTAAATCTCACAGTAGTTTTTTTTTTCTTTTTCTGGAAGACATACGCTGAAACTTCTGCAGGAAGAGCCCCAGGCTGCACTGGAAATGTTCCAGCCAGATGCTGCTATTTGGACTTGCAAATAACCACAGAACTGTAAATAACCACGTAATGAGAAATCTACATCTATATAAAAGTTTAAATAAAATTATGTTCACATACTGTGTACCGACATAATGTTTTGGAAACGGGAGTAGTTTTAGGTTTTTGGTCTCTGCCTGTTTAAATTAGCCGTTAGCTGGTCAATCCGGTCAGATTTATCCCCGTTTCTCCAAACTACGGCCGTCCAAAGAGTTGTCTACAGTAGGTAAGAGATTACTGCTTCCCACTAAACCCCTTTTCTAAAGATCTGAACGATCTTTTTAATAGCGTTCTCAAACAGACCCCCTTGAAATATGTTTCTTGAAATAATCTACGTCTGGAAATGTTCAGGGCCGCAACATGTCTGAAAACAGCTTGAACAGCACTCGGGCCGAAACACAAAGGTGATTTGTTTCGCCATGAAGCATGCGTTTCATAATGCACCTGTAGGACTTTAAATTCGACATCTGCAGGAAGATAAATAAATAAATCCTATGAACAAGTTGAGTTGCATATGCTTTCGGTTGAAAACAATTCGTTAAAGCAAGTGGACAGAGAAAGCGGTTAAAAGGCCCTGCAGATTTAACTCGAGGACCAAGTCCTTCCGCACGCTCGGTTTACTACGAAAACCCAGGACTAATGCCTGCTGAACGTGGCGACGTGCCGCTGGGACTCTGTGAGGCCCCACAGCCTGTTTCCCTCTCGAAGGTTACACAATCAGAGCTGAGATCCTGCAAAGACTTGCAAGAAGACTGGCTGTTGCATAATCGAGTGAGAAACGGAGAGGCGGAGAGGCGGACAGGCGGAGGGTGGGGTGGGGAGGTGGGGAGTAATACAGGACTGCAATTAGAACCCTGCAGCGGCACTTTGGTGCTAAAAAAAGCCACTAAATATATTGCACGACCTTTGTGTTTCCTCACACACACACACACACACACACACACAGCTGTAATTTTAAAAGAAAACTAATGTAATAGAGCAGAATGAAACAAGTGCAAGGAAAAGTCCCTTTTAATGATTGGTTTTGGTTTAAGGCGCATATACAAGTCGCTGTCACGTTACCAGTGTGCTTCAGCATATATCTAGGTACGTTTCTGGCCGTCATTGTAATACATAATCAAGCTGGAAACGGCTCTTATTACAGGGTAGCCACGTATATACAGGCCGGCACCTGGAAGAATCCATTACCTCTCAAAGCAAGAGACCGAGGAGCACACGAGCAATTATACCTCTGGGAGCTGTCCATTACCCAGGCTATTTCAAATCATCATCCCCATCATGTTTTCACATGGCTCTGACTGGGAAAACTAAGGGGACTGATTAGTTTAAGAGAAAGGCTGCACGTTGACATTAAAAAAAAGAAGAAAAAGAGAAAAAAAAATTCTAACTCTTGTCTTCTGTTCACAGCTTACACCAAAATTACTTCAACCTTTTCTTCTGTTCCTCTTGAATACGACAGGTATTATCTGTCACTGCCAAACGACTGATCATCACAGACCAATTTCTTTTTTTAAAGGTAATGTACAGTCCTTCTACATTTGATAGAAAAAAAGGCATAAAGTGCCTTGACAAAAGTATTCATAGTCCTGGACCTTTTCCACATTTTCTCATGTTACAACCACCAACTTTGACGTATTTTACTAGGCTTTATGTGGTGACCAGCACAAGGTGGTATAGTTGTGAAGTGGAATGAAAGGAACACATGTTCAAAGTTTTAGCTCAATATCTGTGATTAAGGTGACTAACCTGAAGTCCACTTTTTCTTGCATTGTTACTCCTATAAGCTTGAGAGATGGGAGACATGTAAATAATAATATCTTTGAAAATAAAATTTCCATTTTCCATGCAAATAACTCCAATAATAACTTCAAATCTGGTCTTTTTTCAGGTCCTAAACTTATTCGAATATGACCTCAGGTGTACAACAGATTTCACCATATCATTGTTTATTAAACCAAAACAGACAAACAGAAGAAATTGAACGTGAAAAACTACGAACACCCCATGATCCAGCAGCTTGTAAAACCGACTTAAGCAGCAAAAACTCAAAGTAATCGTTTTCTGTATGACTTTATCAGTCTCTCACGTGGTTGTGGAGGAATTCTGGCCCACTCTTCTTTCCAACATTGCTACAAGTTTGGAGACATTTGTTTCTGCACTCGTCAGGTCCCACCCCAGTATTTCAGTCTGGTTGAGGTCAGGACTTTACTGGATCGTTCTTTCCTTTTCCTTGTAGATCAGCTGCTGTGTTTTGGATCACTGTCCTGTTTCCTGACCCGGTTTGGTCCAGGCTTCAGCTATCAGACAGACGGTCTCATATTTGACTGAACCCTTTGGTCTACAGAGGAGTTCATGGTCGACTCAATGAAAAACAAGCCCCAACCATCAGCGCTCCCCTAGTGGGTAGGAGGTGTTTGTGCTGATGCGCTGTCTGGTTTTCACCAAACATGGCGCTGTGCATTATGGGTAAACAGCTCTACTTTGGTCTCATCCGTCCAAAGGACATCGTTCCTAAGGTCTTATGGTTCATTCAGATGAAACTTTATAAACTCAGGTTGTGCTTCAATGTTCTATAAAAAGAGAAGATGTTTTCTCTGCAACCTGTCCAAACATCTACACTTGTTCAGTCTTTATCTAATTGTCATGACCTTTGACCTTTACCCTTCTAACTGAGGCCTGTAGAGTCTGAGATTGAGGTCTTGGGTTATTTTTGTTATTTCCCTGAGCATTGTGATGGTGTAGATTCGTAGTCATCCAGGACATGGCAAATCCAAAAAGTTTTGAGAAAACAAAGCAACCGGACTTCTTCTCTGTAGTTGGAGGCGTTAATTGGCTGTGGAAGCCATCTTGAATTGGGTTGACTCCAAAAGTTAACGACTTGTGGATGTATGTCTAACAATTACTTTTTGAGAGTTTCTTTAAAATCTGCCCAGTGGTTAATCGGGTGTTTTGCTAAGAGGCAGACAAACGAAGACAAACACAGGCAATAAACAAAAAAACCTTGTCAACAGTCTTTCACCTTTCATGTGAGTGAGAAGTAGCTGAAAATGAGAAACATGTAAGGTTGCAGAGGCCCAGTGAGTCCAGACCTCAACCCGACTGAGAACACTGTGGCGGGACCATATGAATAAACACTGTATCTGTGTACGTCAATGTGTGGGCCCAAATTCCTCCACAACAAACTGATAAGGTCAAACAGAAGATGATCTCATCAGGTTACGGCTGTAAAAGTGGTTCAACAAGCATCTGAAACACACAGCGTAGGTAAAGGTTTACAGACTGCTTCTGCGTTTCGGTTTAGCTTTTAGTTCTTTGGTTTGGTCATATGTCGTGTATTGCTTTTCATCACGCATTGTATTGACAAAGTTTGGGACTTAGTAAGGATCTTCATCTCATTATAATATTCTGACTGCAGAAGCAAAACCAAAACAACATAATGCGGAGGGATTTCACACCACTAATATTGTTCGGCTGGAATGAGACTTCCTCAAAAACAGGGTCTGTTTATAGACCGATGACTGACAAAACAGATAAATGTGAGGAGTGGAGGAAACAATGTCATGCAAATAACTTCCCTCTTCTTCCCAGCATGCTAATACATCAATATGTCCTTGCCTAATTGTCCCACGAAGGCACAAACTCTAACAATGATCTTTAGAGAATGGACTATTTTCTCCTTTCTTATTGAGCAGAGGTATGTGTGTGGGGATTTAAGAGTCAGAGCTGAGTGCCTTCACTAATACAGCGGTCAATAACATGAGTGAAGCACAAAAACAAAGCAGAAAGGGTTCTGTTAGTTTTGTTGTTTTACCGTTGAACGCACTTCCTGTGACTTCTCAGCACAGCGAGTCATTCTTATTACTTCACCGACTTCAGTCATCATATTTGTCTTTATTCACCCATACAAAACGTCCTCAAAGAAGCAGAAATATCTCATCTGTTGTTGTCTGAAAGGGAAAGTCAGGTCTTTTAAAGTGGAGTTCTGTGGAGAGATTATGCACAGTCAGTGTGTTACCTGCAGTAGATAGCCATCTGAACTGGGGATGGGCAGTGATTCTCGAATATTTGGAGTCGAGTTAAGATGGGGAATTTGGAAGAATTAATGCAACTTTTTTTCTTACACCGGCACCTGGTAGTGACATGTTGTTTTCTAACTGTGCTTTTCCAGCGTGGGTACTTTTATTTTGTACCCAAGCTACCCCCCCTACAAGATACATAAACTCTGCACAGAACCCGCACTTCAAAAACATCTGAACCTTTTATATAAATTCAAATATTGGATTGAGGATGAGTCAGAGCAACAAATAAAAGCATGAACCATGACAATATTTTAGAAAATCATAAGTCACAAAAGTGAAAAAAAAAACCATTAATTCAGAAGACTTTCAAATTATCCTCTTTACAGATCTGAACGGACAGTCTAATGTAAAAAGTGATTTTTTTTTTTTCTTTCTTGGATTCAAAATATCTTTTTGAACAATTTCACAGACCCTGATTAGCTTGTTTACTTTCCAGCAAAGTGGCTAAAATAAAGGTATTTTCTTTTGAAGTCACCTTTTATACCTAGTTGATGTGACCGAAGGAAGGAGTCCTCATGAAACTTGGTTAAAGCGTTTTGAAGCAGTGGTTGTGACACAACACTTCTGCTCTGATTGGTAAATTATGCAGTGAGCCTTGGTTTTTTTTTATTTCTGCTCAGAGTAACTTTCAGAAGAAAAACAGGCTCACAGTAAACAGGAAACACAAACAACAATGTGCCAATTTGCTATTTCACGCTGTCTCTCATGCTTCAACTGTTTCTTAGTGAACTGTTTTCTTGGCGACTTCCCACACTCTTATCTGTGTGTGACTTGCAGCCTGAAAACGCTGAGAAATAGCTCCAGACTACCACTCCCTTTAAAACCCAAACAAGATTGCTGGTGGGTACAGAACAAACTGCAAAGTCACCATTAGTCCTTGAATATAGCATTTTTAATTAAAGTCTTGGCATTCTTTAACTAAAGCCACATCGCCGGCTGCCTTTCGTGTCAGAGTTATAACTGAGATCATCTTGCGTTCAGAAAATGACACTTATAATGAAAATTATGTCGTGCGCAATCTCACACGTCACACGCGATCTGTTTGTGCTTGGAGTATGTGTTGTGAACAATTCTCAGCTGCCGCCACACCAAATTTTAGCTCAACATCTGTAAAACTGACTGGGTTATTGCCGTTTTTGTGCTGGCTAAGGTCAATTAGCTGTAGCTGCCATCTTGAATCAGGCTGGCTTCAAAAGTTAATCAGCTGTAGATGTCCATCCAGTGGTTACCTTCTGAGAGTTTCGTTAAAATCCATCCAGTGGTTCATGAGTTATTCTGCTAACGGACAGACAAACAAGCCTTTGCCCGCCTTTCATCGGGCAATAAGAATAATGAGAGCCATGAAAGTGTTTCAACTTAATCTTAATGATACGCTAACCCCACCTAATTTAAACACAAGAGAACAAAGCAAACCTCTCCTAACTCTACATCATAATCACATCTGGTACAGCAGCTTGCTCGTCCCTATCTGCGGTTGTCCCAGCCCCACGTCCTTCTGTGTTTAGGTTCCATCCCTCAGACAGACTCCGGTTCGGAGGGGAGAAGCCGAATTCAAACAAACCTAGTCGGGAATCTAAAGAGGCGTATCATGGCGAAGCACGGCTCAATTTGACAGAAAGCCCTCATGACACGCCGCTGCACAAGCGCGCAGCCTGAGCCGTTTATCTGCACGGAGCACGTGCGTCTGTCCACTATTGTTTGGCTCCTTTGTTTTAGCTCGGGGTTTGCTCTGCTCGGTTTAACCCTCCAGCCGTGTAGCTGCGGCGGAGGCCAGTTACGTAACAAAACACGGAGCGCGCTATTGCGCTCTGGTCTGAGCAGGGGAGAACATGGCAGGGATGTGAGGAGACGAGAAACGACCAAACGGTGCACTGTATCAGCAAGCCAGAGGGTGCTGTTCTTGTCAAGAGAGTTAAGGTCAAAGGTCAACACGTGTTACTGACATGTAAACAATGCTGCGTAAAATGGGACGTCTAATTGTGATCACTTTCACTTTTAATTCAGTTTCTTGGCTCTAACATCATACACAAACATTTTATGTCACCTTATAAAAGACAGGCGATCATGTGTGTGTGTTTGTTTGTCTGTTAGCAAAATATCCCATGAACCAGAAGACAGATTTGAATGGGATTCCCAGAAAGTAATCATTGGATGCACATCTACAGCTGTTTAGCTTTCGGAGTCAACAGTATTCAACATGGTTGTCACAGCTAATCGGACTTAGGTAACCATAAAGTGGCTATAACTTAGCCAATTTTACAAATATTGAGCTAAAATTCAGTATGGTAGCAGCTAAGACTCATCCACAACACATACTTTGAGTATTAACAGATCACGTCTGCTTAAAGCTTGGGACTTTATGAACAAATAAAATCGAACTGAAAATGAACTCCCCTTATATCCTGAAAGCAGAAGCTGCTCGTCTTTTATTCTGAAGAGGGTCTCTGAGGGCGCGTTTGACAGGCAGCTGCACAAAGAGACCAATGTTACCCGTCTTTCTCAAAGGAAGGTTCCTATTACTCAAAATTAGACTGAAATCTACCTAACGACAGCTGAAAAGATTGACTGTTTAGGATCCAGCAATGATTTCGTAATTAGTTATTGATCTGGGAAGTCTGAGACTGTAAAGCAGCTGTGTCTCACTTTGTGCTTTTTGGATAATGGCGTGTCTTTTGTGCTGGTGCTTCGTATTCTCCGAGCATGAATTACCCAAAGGATCAGAACAATTAGCCTGATTTGTGTCTTCTGAGCTCATGGCGGAGAGCCGCTGTGATGACTAAAGGTTAGCCTGTCTGCATCTATCACTAAGGGATTTTTTTTTTTGCCAAAAACAGCTCCACGATTTAGTCGCCAGCTCAACCTCCTCTTTAAGCTGCCTCTAGCCGTTCGCAAACGCACCAATTGAGCCGGCGACACTCCGCGACGATGCAAGCTTGCATTAATGAAGCTGGAATCACAGAATCTTAGAAGGCACGGCGGATAATTCAGCAGCGTTGACGTCAAGCGCGACGCGTCTTTTATGGAACATTTAACTCTAAATCCTGTGGCCAACTGGTCACACAAACCATTAGTCGTCACTACATCGTGTCTAATGGTCACACTCTCGAGCTGCGATGCCGGCTTCCCCTCACACATACTGTCTGTTTCAGCTCTGTGACTACCTTGTTTAGTGGCTCGTAGGCATAACAGCAGAGGGTTGACTTCATCTCGATGCGGCTTCGGTTGTTTCACACAGCACGTTGAGGCAGGGAGGCATTTCAGGCCAGCTTGTAAGTGTTTTGTCAAAGCGGCTGATGTGTGAACGCTGATCCGGCTTGTTTAATTCGCCCGGAAAAAACAAAGACATTTGTCTAATATACAGCAGAAAAATGCATGGTGACTGGATGATCCTTAAGAGTACGCTTACCTCAAAGCCATGTGGACAATACTGATCAAACCAACACTGTCTTAAAACCATAAACACCACTGAGCCTAACAGGCTGGTCTTGCTTTGGTCTTCACCGTGTATTAAACCAGCATGCAGGGCTTTGCGGTGAGTGAAACCTACCATTTAAATGAAGTGGGGAGTGGTGTGTCCGTTCCCCCTTTTGGGTTTTTCTTAATCCACAAATACAAGTCAACAACTGCTAAATGTTGCATTTACCTGTTCTGCCAGCTTCTAACCAACATTCCTTCTAAAGGCTCATCATTAAAAAAAAACTGTACTGAAGGAAAACCATTCATAGCAATTCACGTACACAGTTTTTTTTCTTTTAAAATCGAAACTCTTTCCTTTGGAAGGCTATCAGTGTTTACAGTAACATTAGCAGAAATGTGTTTTTCATTGACTTTGAGAAAATTCCCACCTCAAGCCAAGATCAAACTGTGTCAGTTCTACATTTTAACCATGTTCCCAAACACAAAATTGTGCCAGCTCACTGAACTGTGTATAGAAGACTATTTACTTGTGACAAACACATTTTTAAAGTTTTTAAATCACAGTGGGTTCACATTTAGACCAAATCCCATTTGCTACTGTTAACCCTTCCCATACCACTAAGCCCAGGCCTACACTTACTCTTTGGCCTTTAATTTAAAACTACTAAAATGTAGCAGTTACAATATTAGCTAGTGACATGGGACACTCGTTCAAAAAGCAAAACGCCAGCAGTTGTCAATAAGCTTTTTCACAAAACACTTTAAGCCGGGACTTAGATGCCTTCTGGCCACTTTGGTGTGATTTGTGAATGGGCCAACCCACTCATGATGCTGTTTTGTGCTGCAAAGCGAAGTAGTAAAAGGTACGCCAGTTTTGCTGCTCAATAAAGCGATGAAGTGATGACATATGGTCTGTGCGCCCATTTAACCACAAAGAGAATCGATAAACTGAGTTAATTCATCATATTTTGACTATGATGAGGGAGACGTCTGTCTGTCGCACGTTTTACGTGTTGCGCTCCACGCCTCTTTCGGTTCTGCGACATTCGCTCCGTTCCTGATGTCTAAGCAGGATGTTTATCTGGGATTTATGAACGGTCAGGTGCAGCAGAAAGACGGGGCCCTTTTGTGGAACTGTTTTGCGAAAGCGCCTGAAGCCAGCAGTTCCAGATATAGGATGAAGAGGAGCATGAGCTGACCCCCATTTCACCCTCAGCTCCATTACTACCTCCATCACTGGCTCAGAGGCGTGTCAGACAGGGATCAACTTCAGCCCTCCATTTTGTCTTGGTCATTTCATACATGGCACCAGAGCAGAATAAAGGTGTCACGGGCCTGGCCTAAAAGTGACAAATAATACAAATATCTCCCAGAAATCTCGTTTGGTCACCTAGTTGCTGAGAGAACAAATGATTCCTATCCACATATTCCCTTTTTTAAGCCTAATATCACACTGCACACTGTTAATATCGACAAAGTATGTTGAATTCCTCAAATTTCCTGTGCACTCAGTGGCTAAAACTCCACATCAACCATTCACATGCCAAGTATTCAGCACAGACATCTGATTAGAGTCTGAAAAGTGTTTGTGAAGCACTTTTCTTGTTGTGATCACAGCTCATACTTTCATCTGATCTGTGACACTTGTAGGCAACCTTCAAAATCTGTCTGCAGCGTGAAAGTCGGGCTGACAGTTGTGTGGCGTTACCTCCCTGGAGCATGATCCAGTCCTCATTAGTCCATGGCCCCTGTGCCGAAAGAGCACGTTATCATGCATGATCCTATTAAGCACAGGTTCAAGACTCCCTTTTAGATCTAGCCAAAACCTGGAATCATGTTTGTGGCGTAAAACGGCCAGATGAATGCCACTCGGGCCGTGCCGCCAAATGCCACGTGACAAAATGTCTGATCGCCGGAGCGCCGCATCTCCGCTCGCCTCAATTGCGATGAGCGCCCCACCGATCCTCCCAGATAATAACAGTTGGAGTTCAACGCGGTGAACAAGCGAGGACAGGCAGTCGTACGCGGAGCAAGGCTGGAGGGGGGGGGGGATTTCCGCTTTTGTCAGGCTGGTGAACACTCAGCCGTGACCGTCTGGCTCAGCTACAGCAGCTCCTCCGCAGAGAGGAACGCCGTTTGCCCGTGGGCTCCGGCTGTCTGTCTGAAACATTAAAGCCGCTGTCATCTCTTCGCTCCTTGCTTTCCAACCACGAGATGATTTGTCTCACAGTCGGGTGATCAATCCAAATAAGTGGTCCCTGACTTTGACTGATATATCAGCCTATGACAGCTTATGGCTTCTTTTTTTCCCCCACAGTTGATAATTGCAGAAGGAGCGTGACTGTAGAGATGAATGTACAGCTGTCACCGAGCGCAGATTTGGAAGAAAACTGCTGTGAGGCATTTTCTAAACAGCATATTTGCTCCAAGGGCATATTAATCCCATGAGTCCAATGCTGTGTAAACATACTGCTTTGTTATTTCAAGCAGATGTTTGTTTTGCTTTGTTATTTACAGACAGAGGGCCTGAAGCAGAAGCTCAATATTCCTCAACGAAGACGCACAAGCACATCAGTCTAGGTCCGCCATCTAGAAATGCCAAGCTGTGGCTTCTCGATTTGAACATCAAGGCTAAATAAATAAGTTATTTAGCTTTTTGTTTTCCTTTTCTTCCCCACAGTTGATACCAGAGACCTGGTTTCATCCACACTGAACGCTGCACCCGAGCTACCACAAATGTAGTCCCGGCTTTTCTTCCTGCACCATCACCATGAAAGACCACTTAATTCAATAATACCTGCCTAGTGACTAGTCCAGCATGTCTTGAACCCAGAATTTTGGACCAAACAATAAAAGGTCATCTTTCCACATGATGAGGTTTTGATTTTCACTCAAACGCAAAGCAATCCCATCGGCAGCTATGACATGTCTGGAAAAACCGGTCCTTCGCCACAAAGACTCTGTGGCTCCGGACACATTGGACCCCCTTCAGTTCACCTACCGTCCCAATAGATCAGTGGACGACGCAGTGGAACTAGTGCTTCATTCTAATTTTAATACCTTCAGGACAATGAAGCTGACTGCAAAGCTGGCAGACCTGGGAATACCAAAACACCTGGACGTAACTAGACCCTGGTGGTCTCACAGATAGACCACAGGTGGAGAGGATGGACATGAAGGCCGCTGTTGAACTGACGATAAACACAGGTACTCCACAAGGCTGTTGCCTTAGCCCAAAACTCTTCTCTCTGTGCACACATAACTGTGCCCCCACCCATGACAACGACAATAACAACCAACAATATTGTCAGCAGATATACAGATGACACAATCATCCGTGGCCTCATCAGAGGAGGGGACAGAGGAGACTGCAGGCTCTGGCCATCAAGGGGAACCGAGGTGGAGCACACTGACAACCACAAGTTCCTTGGCCTCCAGCTCACAGAGAACCTCAGTTGGGTGAAAAACACTGCTACAACAGTGAAACGAGCCCAGCAGAGACGCTGAAAAAGGCCTACAGAGGACTCATGGAAAGCATCCTCACCAGCGGAAGCACAGGCCTGTGAGCATCGGCACGCAAAAAGCCCGCTCCCACGGCAGCTTCTTCCCACCCACTGTCTGACTGGTGGCACAGGATGTTAAAGAGGGTGCACACCACTTCCCTGTACCCACACACACACCGGAACCACCCTGTTTTCCATTCACACTTTCACATATCTCAAAACATACACACACACACACCAACTCATCCATCAACCGAAACATATACTGGACACTCAACTACACTTAGACCACCATCACTACCACCTATGAAACACTGTTATCATGGCGCTGCAACACTCCTGGTACTCACCAGAAAGGGTTTTTCCTGCCATTTCTGCTTCGAATTCTCAAAAGACCCGAGCTGCACGTCCAGAAAATGCTGCCACCACAACCTTGCCACGGACGGGTTGTGCACCTTGGCGCTCTACGATGCGTAATGGGGAGCCTACTATATTCCAAATATGCACAGAAGATGTCACCAAGATCCCGATTTAGATTGTCATCCAGTGGGAATGTGGCCTGACCAGTCAAAGCCGACTTGGTGTTTGTGAAGACATGGCTTTAGAAGAACAGGAATGATAATTGTAGGTTTCAGACAAACAAATAAGTTGCTGAAGCAATTCACTATATGAAGAAAACAATGTTTCTTTTCTTTAAGACGCAAAAGATCTAAATAAAGCTTTCTGATAATGCACCAAAGGATAAAAATCCTGAACCTGTAAGTGGCCATATTTAAGCTACTTAACTCTACAACCAGTCGTGAGTTAATAGGTTGTAGAGTTAAAGACACAAACTGACTCATTAAAACGTCACAACGCCTTTTAATGACACAAACTGAGTCATTAAAGGTTGCGACGCCACTATAGTTGACAAGATATGCGGTCATAGTAGGCCCTGGGCTTTCCGAACCACACCTTGAGCACAACTAAACACAGCCATTGCGATAGCGCTCACACTGCAGGTAATGCAACTCGACTCGTCTGCCAAGAGCAGACACGAAGGGGAAGTGAGACACGAGAGGAAGTTTGTGAGGCAGCGAGAGCAGAAGTTAACTAACCTCAATTTGTCACCTGTACAACGCAGATGCGGCATGTGGATGTAGTGCACGTAGCGTGCAGGATTAAAAGGCAAAAACAAAACTAACACCTAGAGCCGAAAACTGACGGCGGACAGAGATTTCAGCCAAGTTACGCCACAGAGTCTTCCTGGAATTAACAAACACAGAGGAGTGCCGAGCGAGACACGTGGAATTTTCTCCCATGGTGGAGGCGAATCCTATGACATTTCATGGAATGCATTCCCGCAGCCTTCCCCGCTCAGGTATTTGGAAGCGGGCGGGAGTTTTGTTTTTTTTTCTCCCTCAAACTATGCGAAGGCAAACACGCAGCTCCTTACTCGGTACAAGCGTCGGAGTTCAAACAACACGAAATGAGTCACGGATTTCAACCGGCCGTCAAAACTCAACGCGCGCCACTTTCGCCGTGCAGACGGTTCGACCAAGTTGACAAGTCACACCAAGGGTGACCCCTGAGTGTTCCAGCGTGTGTGTGTGTGTGTGTGTGTGTTGGAGGGGGGGGACCTGCATGTAACTGGTATCAGTCAAATCCAGAGGTCATGTTGTTGCATGGCTGGAGGACAGTCAGAGCAGGAGGTTTTACAATAAATCTGTGCAGCTCAGGCGGAAGCCCACACTCATGTGTGAGTGCTTCATTCAAAGCGTGTGCAAAGCAGCGGCGATAAGAGTAAGTAATCACAGATATGACCTCTGACCTTCCTGTTTAAGTCAAACTGATATGGAAAGAGAGATTGAACAGTTGCAGAGTTAAACACCCCTTCCCCACTCCTTTCTATTTATTTTAGCCGACGGAGTGGATCCGGTTTCTGTTACTGGCCTTCGGTGTTTTGGGTAAAGTTGGGTAACAAGTAGAGCTTGCTGCATACAAGTATTCTGCTTAGGATGCAGAGTGATGTAATCCTCCATTTCCTCTGAGCCTTCCAGTGACCGTACCAGAATCCTGACACAGCCAGCAGGCCGAACGGCACCAGCTTCAAACAACGACGGACAAAAATCTTTAAGAAAGGATACAGTAGCAGTGCGAAGTCTGAACTGATCACCTTTTAATTGCCTGCTGTTACGAAAGGTGAGCGATAATGTGTGTTTGTTTGTCTGTCTGTTAGCAAGATATCTCGTGAACCACTTGATGGATTTTAATGGAACTGTCAAAAAACAATCGCTGAATGTACCTCTAAAACTGGTTAGATTTTGGAGTCAACTCAATTCAAGATGGACGCCACAACTGATCAAGCATAGCAACTGCAAAAACAGCGGTTACCCAGTCAGTTTTGCAGATATTGAGCTAAAATTTGGTGTGGTAGTCGTTGAGAGTCATCCCCAGCAGATACTCTGAGTGTTGACAGATCATGCAAGATCTTTGTTTAAAACTTTGGCCTTAGGTGTTGAAGGTTACCCTGTTCTGTCTGTTAGCAAAATATTTCAAGAATCACATGCCAGATTTTGATCACACTCTCAGAAGGTAATTATTACATATACATCTACAACTGATTAACTTCAGGGGTGAATGCAATTAAAAATGGCTGCCGCATCTAATCAACCATACAAAACCCAAAAATGGCTATAACTCACTCAAATCTACAGGTATTGGGGTCAGATTTGGAATGGCTTTAGCTGGGACTCATTTCCATTACATACTCCAAGCTCTATTAGATCATATAAGATCTTTGCTTAAAAATTAGTATGGATGGTGGGGAATATGCATTTGTTAAAAAAAAGTTAGTTTCATTTTTAAGAATTTTAGACAAATTCCATGTTTACGCCGGTGTGTTACTGTGCTCAGACTAACTAAAGTACTGGATGTTGTTGGGTGGAAGGGAACACTGAAGGTTTCCCATGTCATACTGTCCTGCAGTCCAAACTTCAGCGTAATTCTACCAGTTTAAATGTGTTCAACCTTAGTGCTTGACTTCATTACTCTAACCACACGAATAAACTTTAAAGGATTTGATACAAAATAAAGTTAAATTCGGCATATTTATTGCGCCTATTAAGTCATTTACTTACCAGAGTTTAAGCTAAATAGTAGTTTTTGTCACACAGCTTGCCTGGTTCGAGAACTGCACATTTCCGGTAGCAGCGCAGTGTAAATATTTACAAAAACTGAAACTTGAATTAATTTCAATCCTCTTCCAAGTGGTTAATTCATGCCGAATTAAAGAAAACCATCTCCTGATTGATAACAGCGCTAAAACCGCGTCCTAAATCGCGACTTATATAGCCAAAACGTAAATAAGCGTCAAGTTGCTAACTATTTGAACTGTGATTGGCGCCGCAGGGAGGCAGGGGGAAGGCAGCAGGGGAGTTGCTGGCGCTGAGGACGAAACTGTTAAAAGCACATGACAAACGCAGTGACACGGTCCGGGAAGAGTGCTGCATAAAGAAACTTACTAAATCTCTGTCGAGTCGAGCTGGGACTTGGAGTGTGGAGGGAAAAAAAACAAAAACAAACAAACAATGTAAACAAATGAATAAATGACGTTTCCGCAGCAGGTTTCTGAACGTCAGCTACGGCGCGTGAACAAGTCGACGTGGTCAACATGTTTACTATGTTCACCTCCGGACGTCGACACGAGCCCTCTGTAAACCGGTAGTAGCGTGTCCGCCGCGCGCGCTCGCGCTCGTGTGCGTGTGTGTTTATGCGTGTTTTGACGGGTTTCCTCAGCCGGACTGTGCACATACCCTTCTTCTCCGGTTAGTCTGTGTCAAATGCATCCACAGCTGAGTGTCAGTCTTCTCTCACTGATCAACAGGGTTCACTACAACAACGCCTCGTGTCCCTCCTGCTCACGGTTCGCCGCGGCCGCATCCACCTCAACTGGCTTCTTAGGAACCAAAAAAAAAAAAAAAAAAAGAAAGAAAGAAAAAGGAAAAAACAAAACGTATCCGTGCTTCCTGATTTGAGGTGCAGCGGGCGATGGTGGTGGTGGTGATGATGATGTTTGGGAGGGGTGGGGCGGAATGCAGCTTTTAGAAAATGTTCTCCGAAGCACGTCCGGGCATGAACGCATGACTCTGCAGACAGGGGGTCGGGAGGCTCTCACGCGCGCACAGTCAGTTTTTTTTTTTAATAAAGAGCAGCTGTGGCGGAAGGAACACCTGCAGGAAGCAGGAAGTAGGTGTGTGAACACGGAGCAGGTAACTTCTTGCTGCTCTCTCGGAGCCTCAGAAGGAAAACACTCCTGTTACCCGCTGCTGTAAACACATCAGCGTCCACGCCACTCACACACCCCCCACACAGCTTTTTTATGCTTTACATCAGGGGTGTCAAACCCAGTGACGCAAGGGGGCCAAAATTAAATATTTGGTCCTAGCCAAGGGCCAGTCACGATCAATATTTATAAAAAATTACGTAAATTAAGCTTAGTTTTATATGTATTATTTCAAATAATTCATACAGAAATATCAATGACCTTTTCCCAGTTACAGATTATACAGAATTTAGAGCAAACAGACTTTAATGAACACAAACAAATAGATCAAACTTCAAAAAGCCCATCATTAGCAGTCATTTCTTACGCCTCACTCAGCTTTTAAATGAATTTTTTTTAACATTAAAACAGATTTTAAAAAAGCCATCAACCAAAACCTGATCATACAGAAATTAAAACTATATATTGTTGGCTTCTAAGTCACTGTCAAGAAAAAACTTCACTAATTAGGCTGTTTTTTTTAAGCAAAATAAGAATCAGAGACTCGATCTGTCCCAGACTGGAGGGCCGGACCTGATGAAATCTAAACTTATCTTGGGGGCCGGATGAAATGTTACAGAGGGCCGGATCTGGCCCGTGGGCCTTGAGTTTGACACGTGTGCTTTACATTGTCTTCAAACTAAAGTCAGTTTACTGATGATGATCTGTTGCTGTTCAAGGGTCTTTTGCAGTTAGAAGTCAGCCATTTTCAGGAGGGGTTTGGTGGAAAGTTCACTCATTTAACGCAGATACAGGGGCGGTTCTAAGGGGTGGCAGCTGCCAAATTTAAATTAAGCGTCTACCCTAACTCACCGGGAATCTTCACAGTGACGGAGACGGCTCCAAATCGTCAACTAACGCCTGGCGCATTTCTGTCCCTGAGGTCCATCTTTAGTCGGTCCTGACTGTTTCCAGGACTCAGACAAATAATACGTAAAACATGTCAGGTTTATTTTATTCCTTTTTCTAAAAAATATTGATCATGGTTGGCCCTCAGACAGAATCAGCTTTTTGAATTTGGGCTGATGTGAAAAATGAGTTTAACACCCGTTCTGTACACGGTGTACCTCTTTTGTTGAGATTATTTAATTTAAAATTTACTGCATATTATTATTAAAGTTTAAAAAAATGTCAAAAATGAAATTTAGTATTGTGTGTGTGTAAATACAAGTATTTGAGGAAAAACAACTAATCAGGAGTCTTTATTGAATCTTGGAAAAAAAATGAAGTTGCCGACAAACAACACTTGGTTAAGTGTTTTATGCAATTCATGTGCGCAGACATATAACCTGAATGCATGAATTTAAGTCTAAAAGTGAATTTTCCCTGTAGCAATAAACTCTGGCCCCCTGCTGGAACCTCACACCCCGCCTTTGCCACGAAAAGAAAAAAGTCTCTAGATCCTCCACTGTGCAGACAGCTCTTTGCAACCTCAGTTTGGAGAAACAGAATTGAACTCGAAAGACCCGATGAGCTGTTTCTGCTAGAATAACCACGCTGGTAGTGAGTTTGCTGTCTTAGAATGTCATTCTTCAACATTTCATAGTAGTCTGTGCAAAACCTGTTTTATAAACCTTTACATACCTTTTATGATAATAGAAATATTCCTGCCAAAAGTGGCCCAGGCAGGACTGAAAGTGCTACAGCTGACTGCTGCTATCACTATTTACACTTTAAGTAGTCACAGAATTTTATGTGACCAGATATGTAATGAAATGCTGATAGTAATGTGGCATTTACAGTGAAAAGAACATTGATGTGAATCTCTATGAGATTTCGGAGATTGGAGTTGTTTTTAGATTTGGTCTAAACTGTGTTCGGACTAACCAATAGGTCATCGGTCCTGGTCCATTTAAACTCTATTCCTCCAAATTTAAACCCTTCAAAAAACCTTTCCACAGAGCCTCACTTCCAAATGGATGAACTTTCTCTTCAGAGCTGCACTAAAGTTTACCTGCTGCTGTGTTTGTTAGCGTTGTTGAATTTATTTGTTTGGATGTGAAATCATAAGCTACCAGTAACACTTGCTATAACTCAAACATCGCTTCACGAATCTGCGTTTGCAAAGAGTTTGACAAAGTCCATTCAAGATTTAATCTGAGTTTTCTTCAACAGAGTCTCTCTTTGCCTCTCTCCCATAAAGCTCAGACTGGTGAAGAATCTGGGCAGCAGTGGTTGTAACTCAGTCTCTTCCATCTGACCTGCTGATGTTGGAGCTCCTTTAGAGCTCACAGGTGTCTTGGTGGTCTCTCTCTCTATTCTCCTTTTTCACTCAGTTTGTGAGGACGGTCTGCTCTTGGTTGATTTACACACATCCCATATTCCTTCCATTTTCTAATGATGGATTTAACAGAACTCCTGGAGATGTTTAGGGCCTTGGAAATCCTTTCGTGTCCATCCTCTGACTTGTAATTTTCAATAATCTTTTCTTTGAGTTGAATTGGGCCAGTCACTTTGAAGGGGGTAAATTTTTGTGCAGTTACTTATATTACATGACATATTATTATCTAATTGATGTTACACTTTGTGGCACATCGGTTACAACTGTTGCCTTCCAGTGAGAAGATCACAGGATCGCCCCGCGACTTTATACGTTCTCCCCATGCACGTGTGGGTTTACTCCGGGTACTCCAGTTTCCTCCCACAGACCAAAAACATGCATGTTAGGTTCACTGATGACTCTAAATTGTCCCTAGGGGAAAGCGTGAATGGTTTTTTGTCTCTAAGCTGCCCTGTGATGGACTTGCGACCTGTCCAGGGTGTCCCCCCGCCGTGAATACTTTTAATAGGCACTTTACATTCTTTAACCATATCTTTAATGATAATAGCTCAATCTTTTTATCCCTCTGTGTTTCAGAAGACTGATCTTATTCAAACTGATGAGGCGTCGCTGAAAACGACCAGTTATAACAAACAAAACATATCGCTGAGGGTAAAAATGAGAGCTAAAACATGTTACCGGACGGGTATTGTTCTGCCAGTCTTTCAACCGACTTATCAAGGAATTCCCCGTAGTTGCCTTTTATTTGGTGTTGATTTGTTGCCACGCTCTCTTTAAGCCAAGCATTTCTGCAAGTGTGTGAACAATGACTTCTTATTGGAAGAAAACACAGCTGTCAGACAAACATTTGCACAAAGGTTGTAAATAAGCACTTTAACCCCAGCCTGGAATAATGGAAGCTCTGGCTCACTTTTAAAGCCCAAAATAAGAGCATTATTTAGAGCAAATACAAGTAGCTTGCTGCATAATGCAACTAATTATGTTGGCGCTAGCTGTGATTATTAAATCAATAAGCTGTTTTTAGTTTGCTAATGCATTCAGTCTACCCATCAAGCTTTCTCTCAATTTATCTTTGCAATCGTGTTCTTTCTGCATCAGCATTATTTGTTCATAAGCCTCACTTATTATCTGTTACTAGGTAACTCAAGGGCTTGACAGACAAGGATGAAGATCTGACAAAAAGTAACAGAAAACCAGGGACTCTGTATACTTAGATAGGATAAGGGCAGACTAGGTGCAGGTGTGATGACTAGTAAACCTGAACCAGGTGTCTGGGAGGAAGCAGAAGACAATGTTGGATGGCACTACACAGTTTTTCCCAGCAGAAATGCTATTTTTTCCAATCAAGTGCTACAGCAATCTGCTGCAGCAGCTATTTACTCTTGCACGTAACCATGAAATTACAGGCAAATAAAATAACCATGTAATGCAGAATTAACAGCAATGTAAATGTTTTTAAATGACTGTTATTTTTGAGATTGGAGTTGTTTTAAGATGACAGCAGTCAGATTGTTCAGATTGGTCGATTGTACTTCAATTTGCTCTGTATTAGTAGCACCTGTGCAGTCTTGCAAAGTATAAAAAGAGTCTGGAATTTGTTTTTACTATTTTCCATGTCTGGATAAGTGTGAAACAAACAAAATAAAATAGAGTATGAAAAGGTACTTGGGTATCCAAACCTTTTTTGTATTCTGGCAGGATTTCACGTGAAACTGCATATCTCAAAGTCCGAAATGTGTTTTGCCTGCATGACATCCCTCTGAATATTGCCTCTGACCAGGGTCTGCAGTTCATCCTTCGTGTTTGGAAGGCCTTTTGGCAATGTCCTTGAAGTCAAAGTCAGTCTGATGTCTGGTTTTCATGCTCAGTCAAATGGTCAAACTGAGCGCACTAATCAGGACCTGGAAGCAGCCATGAGATGAGTTGCCTCCTCTAACTCCTCCTCCTGGAGTTCTGAGCTTTCTTGGACTGAAGACACTCACAATACCACAAATTCCTCTGCCACTGGTTTGATTTCCCTTCAAGGCATCCCTGGGCTCCCTGGACCTGTACTGTTGCTCCCTATTCATGAAGAAGAAGTGGCCATACCATTAGTCAAGTGTCATCTCTGACACTGCAGACACATCTGGAGGCAGACTAAAACTTCCCTCTCGAGAGAATAAAACCGACTGCAGGAGAACACCTCATTATACACCAGGTCAGAAAGTTTGACTATCCTCTCAAGTGTTTCTCTAGGAAGCTATGTTCTTAGTTTCTTTGCCCTTTTGAGATCGAAGGCATAACCAATCCTTCCTCTATCTGGTTGAAATTGCTTGATAATTAAAGGTAAGAATCTTTAGGCACCTCATTATTTGATCTGATTACGATTCAGAAAACTGTGATGTGATTATGAAAATTATAACTGATGCTTCTTCACACTTCAAACAGGAATCCTGAGCAAAGAATCTCTCAGATCTAAAAGAAACAAAATAATTTTCTCTACACTCACCTGAGTACAGTTCTGTGGCAATGGCTGTCCATCATGTTTCAGTTATCTTAAACCCTTTTTTCAGTGTTTCCACAACTTTATTCTTGGTCTTGGGTGGCTGTGATGATTATGTTTCCAAGTGTGAAACATAGCACACAAGCCCTTGTTTTTAACCACTCAATCCAGGTCTAAATTCTTTATGATAAAAGTTGCAATGGACTTTGTAATTTGCTTTAAATTTTCTGAGTCACGTGGAAATGTTGACATCACTTGCTTGATGGTCCTCTGGTTAGCAGTGGCAAAGAGCTACCACCAGATGGAAAGTTGTACACAACTCACATTTCGTTTGGCTTGTGTCAGCGTCATTTTCCTCTTTAAGTTTGTAGAAGCTGGATAACTTCCAAACATTAGCTTTCGGTGCAGAGGGAGCTGCTCGGTCAGCCTCGTATCGCCATAAAGTGTCCGGGCGCTGAAGTGCCGCCTTTTGTGTTCCTCAACATGATGTTATTAACGTTAAAAAGTAATGAATTCTTGACATTTGAAAATCAATTCAGAATCATTTGTGTCAACATCACGATTCATCAAAAAACAGATTATAACCCCCTCACCCCTACTGCTTCTATGAAAGTTCATTCCACCTATGACGTCGCACAGATTACGCCTCCAGCTCTCTAAGTATTAATAAAGACCCAAGGCCAGACACAAACCAATGAGTGCATCCAAGCATAAAACCAAATAACACTAGTTAAACCAAAATCCACAGACTATAAAAAGCCCACAGTTGAGTTCAGTGTAAAACATATTTGACTGTAGATGTTTCAGCAGCCTCCTGTTCACATCTTCATGAATAGTTCATCATTTTTACAGCTGTTGACATGGTATTTCATCAGTGACTAACGGGGCGGTGAAATAATTGAACAGTGTAAGAAAGATGGGTTCTGCAGCTTTTTGAATACAGTCACTGTTCACACGAACCCTGCATGGTACGGTCCTGGTACTGTGCATGTTGGCTCAGTGAGTCAGTGTTGACTGTGTGCTTGTCATAGTATCACATGTCTAAATGCCTGCTGAGAACATAGACCCGTTAAATTTCTTTAGCTAATACGTGCTACTATGTTTTCCAACCCCATATCTGAGCTCAGAACTTTACATCCACTCATCATGGGCACAATAGTCATATTAAAGTTGTGCTTGTAAGGACTGATTTGAATTGGGTTTTTTAACAGAGTGGAATGGTTATACAACATACAACTTCAATGGTTTTTAAAAACAAGAATTTGAAGCTTAAGTTTGAATGCATTGTGTATTTTCTCTAACCCCACAGGGTCAAATATGAACATACATTCACCAAAATAGTTTCATAAGTGGTGCTGAACATTCCAGAAAGTCTTTATTCGACAAGGCCGAGGTCTATAGCTTCTTAGTTTAACATTTTCTTTCACTGTTTCGCTGATGACAACCGACTCTATTTCCCTTTGTAACTGGATGTCTTTGACCCACTGCAGCCTCTGTTTAACTGGCTTCAAGATGTCAAAGACTGGTTAACTCACAATTGTTTGACCCTGAACAAAAAACAAGACTGAAATGATTGTCTTTGGAAATTGTTTCCCTCTGAATGAGCCAACAGATATCCTTGGCCTTCTAACTCATCATTGTTCCTCCACTGTCAGGAACCTTGAAGTGTTTTTCAACAGTTCTTAGAAATCTGAGAAGCTCGTGTCCACAGCTGTCAAAACCAGTTTTTATGAGTTACGTCAAATTGCCAAAGCAAAATTTTACAATTTTCCAAAAGACCTCAAAACACTTGTCCATGCCTTTGTCACGACTAGAATGGACTACTGCAACTCTTTATAGTTTGGCCTTGAACAATCGTCTCTCCATCGCCTGCATTCAGTCCAGATTTTTCGTTTTTGTGTTGATTTCAAGATTCTCTAGTTTTAAATGATTTGACTCCCAATTATTTCACTGAACTTTTTGACATATTGACCCCAAACCAGCACTGAGATCCTCCAGCTAGTTGCTTTTAGTGCAGCCAAGGGCTAAATGAAGGTGCAGAGGGGATCGGACTCCCAGACTCAGAAACAACCTGTCCCTTGATATTCAAACTGCAGAGTCTGTACAGTCTTTTAAATCCCACCTGAAAACTCACGTTTTTAATTCGAGTTCAGTTTGAGTTCCATCACATGTTTTATGTTTCCTTGTTTCAGTTTGTTTTTAGCCCATTTTATTGTGTCGGTCGGTTTCTGTGTGATTTTTAAATTTTATTTTACTTTAATGTTGTTTTTTGCCTGTTTGTTTTTCATCAGCTTGTAAAGGAATAAGATAAGAAATGAGAGAAGATAAGAACTTTATTGATCCCGCAGGAAATTGTTGTGGCAGAGAATTTAGTCAGCCTTGTTTTGAAATGTACTATATGTCAGGATCGTGGGACACAGAAAAGAACCCTGAGTGCAGACTCATGGTAAAAATAAACTAATTTATTAACTAAAGAAAAATAACAAAACAAAAGCTGACGGGGCAGCAAACACAAACAGAACAAAAACCAATAAGCACAGTGGAACAAAACATCAGGGAACTAAGGCACGGAGACAGCTACTATCAACAAAGGAAAAACAATGAACCAGCAGATAGTGAGAGAAGTGACCGGGTTTTTGAATACTGAGGGTGACGAGGTAAGTAGAAACAGGTGAGTGGAGATAATTATGGACAGGTGGAGATGGGCGTGACAAGGAGGGCAAAAAGAGTGACGGGGGAGGAGTGAACTACTGAGCAGGAACATAAAAAAAACAAACTGAAAACAATCACAAGACTAAATAAAGAAAACAAAACCAAGAACACAAAAAATCCAAATCCTCACACTATATAAATAAAACTGACATTGACATTCTCATTAGTGATCACAACTGATTGTAGCTTGTAGTTTCTTTTTACCAGCATAAAAAGGATGACAGCACCTACTGGATTAACCTGGTTAGGATGTCCAGGAACAACCCAGGAACCTCCAAGGAACTGGAAATGGCAGGAACACCAGAATTACTGTCCACATTGAAGCACCAAGAAAGAAGCCCGTGCTCAAAAAGCAACACCTTCAACTTGATGGAGAAACTTTTTATTGTCAGACGAGACCAAGATTAAGCTATTTGACCAATGTGATAAAGTATGTTTGGAGCAATTAGGGTGAGGTTTTCTAACCTAAGAACACTGTACCATCTGTCAAGCATAGTGGTGGTAGCATCATGCTGAGGTAGTGGTGCACTGCACAAAGTGGATGGAATAATGAAGGAGGACTATATCAAAAGTTTTCAACTTCTTCTCACATCAACAGCTAGATAGTTGTAACCACAGATTCTGCCAGCTTGTTTTCAGTTATCAGCTATCTGTGTTTTCTTTTACTAGTCCGGTCCGGTTTTAGGTTTGGTTTTCCATGTTCCCAACCAGTGATTTGTTTTACCTCCTCCAAGACGATTATGTTTTCGGTAGCATCTGTCTGTCTGTCTGTCTGTCTCTGTGTGTACAAGATTACTAAAAAACTTTAATGAATTTTAATGAAATTTGCAGGAAACGTCAAACACGGTACAAGGAACAAATGATTACATTTTGGTGCTGATCTGGTCAAACATCAAGGTCCCAGGAAACCTTGTGCTCTAACTCTGCAACAGTGTAACATAGGAATGTCAAACTACACAGCTGAATACCTCGTGGGTCAAAGATGATGCCTATTGACTTCAAGGTCATGGGGTCAAAGGTGACCCCTTTGTTAAAACCTTCTCTGTGCACCAGCAGGTGACCCCTTTGTTACCTTATCCAAGAAGGGTTACGTTTTCGGTCGTGTCTGTTTGTTTGCAAGATTGCATAAAAACTAACAATGAACAGATTTGGATTAAAATTTTCAGGAAATGTTGGGGTTGTCTCAAAAAATAAAAAAACAGTTTTGATGGTGATCCAGATTATGATCTGAATTGCTATTTTTTATTGACACTATTGTCTCAGCTGCATTCACTCACTAATCAACCCCTGCAGATAAAAGCTGCTTGTTTGAGCCTCATGTCCACTCAGTCTGTTTGTTGTTGTCGATGTTCTGTACTTCACAGTTTCTTCTCATTTTTTGAATAACACTGCCCCGACCTTGACCCTATTGAAACTTTGTGGACTCTGCTTAAAAGTCAGGAAACCAACCAGTTTAAATGAACTCTACTAATTATGCCAAGTAAGGTCAAATATGAGCTAGAATTCTGCCAGAAGCTTGTTGATGGAAACAAAAAGCTCTTGCACATAACCATGAAATTGGTCGAGGTGGAACTTGCTAAGTGTCAATGAAACAAATATTAGTGGGGGTGTATGGACTCTATATATTTGAACCTGTATGTATGATTTCAACCCACTTTGGATTCTTTAAAAATTCACAAATTTAAAAATCATTGAAGTGGTAGAGTATAATCATTCCAACTTGGAAACAGAAAGATTCAAATAAATCATTAAAAGCCCAAAATTCATTTGTCATTCATGCTCAAAATGAATGTAAACTTCGGACGATAACAGCAGGTATATTTGAGCCATTCTAGTGTTTTTGTGTTTAAAAATGTTTTATTTTTGAGAATTAAAATGTCCTTATTAGGTTAATTGCTATGAAAACTCATCCCATAGCTCCACTGAGAGAGAATTTGCCATCTCTCTGTGAAACAGACACACAGTAACTGTTAGAGATCACATTATGGCAGAAAATAAAGTTTAGATACTGCCGTTGATATTGATCTGTTGTGTTATATATCTGAGTCCCACCACCTTTAAACACTGCAGATGAAGCGGCCTGTCTCTGAGGGAACAGCCCTGCTGTCCTGCGTGGGACGATCTTCATTAGAGGTGACAGCGTGGCCATCACTCTCCTCTCACCCTCCGCCTCCGCTTGGCGAAGGGGGGCATTCTCGGGGCAAAGATGGTCATCTGAAAAAGTCTGTTAACGTCTCTGGCCTGAGATGACTTTTAGAAACTTCAAGCTGAAAACTCTCCTCAAAGTCAGACAGTAGAAGCTTCACAATTGAGGGGCCAAGCCAAACAACCTTGGGCTCCTTTGACAAGCAATTGTTTAAAAGTTACCATACAGAAATACTAAGCTGCCTCAACAACAGTGAAAATTAAAAACCTGGCAATCCTGGAAGGAATGCACACGTCGCCTGTTGCCCCACATGCCAGAGTTTTAAACTAAGATCAGGTTTTGTTGAGAAAAGATGCAGTTAAAGTTGTTTTGGTCAAACCTTGAACATAACATTGGGCTCAAACTCACACGGCATCACAAGATCTCACGCTCATAGTGCAGTATGTGTTGGGAATAATGCTCATTCAGTATTATCTATCTGCTGGGCCATGAGATATTTTGCTGACAGACAAGAAACACACACAGAAACAGACACAGGCAAAAGCATTATCACCTACCTTTTGCCTTCTGGTGGTAGGAGTTAAATATGTCACTGGTTAAGACCAGCTTGTTGGGATAAAATCTAACATTTTTATACGCCAGTCCTAAGACAAGATGTATCATGGTATGTTGCCCTCTGTCCATCTGTTTGTCCACCCGTCTAATCTGTCTTTCTGTGGACAGTTTCTTGCCTAATTTGAACATAGAACATAGAAATGTTAAAGGGACAGCTGGACACCTCATGGGTCAACAATGATCCCTATTGATTTATAGGTTATAGGGTCAAAGGTCAAGGTCCCCACTTTATTTAAAAAGCTCTAAATTGATAATCCTTTAACATAGAAAAGTCAAACTTCAAAGCTGGACACCTCATGGGTCAACAATGATCTCTATTTATTTCAAGGTCATGGGGTCATAGGTCAAGTTACAGGTCACCCATTTGTTTAAAGCTCCACATCTGACTAACATAGAAATGTCAAAGCAGTTATTTTCTACATTGTACCTACTGACGGGTGTATTATGAACCACTGGCAGTACTCTTGTTACCATTGATAGAGTAAAGAATAAATTGATATAATTTAAATTTTAGTAAGGTCAAACTTAGCAGTTTAGAAACTTTAATTTCAGTTCTCCCTTTTCAGTGTTTTTCCAAGTTAGAAATTCTAAAATTTCTAAAAAATTCCCTGCATTTTAACACAAATGGTTACAATTCTGTCATTTAACTACACCCATTTAATCAATATCACCGGCTACATTTTTACTGTGTGACCTTTAATAAAGTGCGTTTACTGTGGAGGCAGCGCATCATCGCTGCAGATACCGCCTCAGAGGAAGAGCAGTTTATAAAAAGGTAACAGTTTAATTAAAAGCCTGTCAGGGTTTCCTTCTGTGGCTTCAAGAAAAATGTTGTGGCTCTACCGTCATAAAGTCTCTACAGTACAGTGTGTCTATTTCTGTATTTATTAATCGTCTCAAATCCATGGTTATTTGTTTGCTTTGAACGTGTGTTTTCCCTGTCAGGGGATGAACTGAGTATCAGAGCTACAGTTTGATGTAGATCTGCATCAAAATGCTGCAAACTTCATACTTTTGATGTGAAATGAACTATAAGGAAATTCACAAAATGATGTTTGAGATGTTGTTCGTGCATTTCCCATGTTTTAGTTTGTTGCTTGTTTATGTTTTAGTTTTGTTGCTCTTTCCAGTGATGAACTAAATTTAGTATTTTTGCCATCTTTTTTCCGTCTGATACCTTTTTTGAGGGGACTGGCAGCCGTATTGACCTCTTGTTTTTCCTGTCAGGTGTGCTTATTGATTTTTCTTTCATTATTGCTCGCCAAAGGTGGGCATTCATGTTGTTGCCTGTGTGTGCTTGTTTGTCTGTTAACAAAATATCTAATGAACCACTGGGCAGTTTTTAGTAAAACTCTCAAAAGTTAATTATTAGATGCAGATCTACAACGGATTAACTTTTGCAGTTATTCAGTTCAAGATGGCTGCCACAGCCAACAAACCTTAGAAAACACAGAAATACATACAACGCAGACCATTTTACAAATATTGACCTAAAATTTGGTGTGGTGGCAGCTAAGAGTCATCCCCAACAGCTCAACTTTGTGCTAGAGCTTTGTCTAAAGCTTTGGCAAGAACTGCTGGAGTAAACTCTGCTCTTCTGTTAGCAAAATACCTCATGAACTACTAGACTGATTTTAATAAAATCCTCAGAACATAATCATTGGACATACATCTACAACCAATTAGCCTTTGAAGTCAACACATTATGAAACGGCTAATACAGCTAATCAACCTTAGCAAACACAAAAATGGCTCCAACTCAGTCAGTTGTACAGATATTAAACTAAAATTTGGTGTGGTAGTAGCTGAGACCCATCGTCATCACTTAAACTGAGCACTAATTGAGTGAGAGCTAGCAATATTAAATGAGATTGAACATAACTTTGTACTCAAGATTTTTTTTTTTTGCAGTTATTAACTAATGTACTTATTTTTGTCATGTATCGACTTCTTTTGATTTTATGTTTCCTGTTCTTGTGGTATAAGAATCACGAGAGGTAATATCAGTTCAAAAGTGAGAACATTTTCCTGTCAGTAAACAAGGGAGACATTTAGAGAAGAACGATCTGATATTGGTTTAATATGTTCACACCTGTGTCAACCCCCTTGTGCTCCACAGATCCAATTTTAGATCGTATCAAAAAGATGATTATCTTCAGAAATCTTTGCAGAACTTCACTGTAAAACCACTGAAAAGGACGGAAGAACCTGTCGTTTAGTCTTTAAAAACTGTTCTAGACAGGAAAGAAAAACAGTAGAAATGACAAGAATGACTCAAGAATTTGAAATATAAACGGAATTCCTCGATAAATGAGGCCAGCATTTATTGAAAGAATGCATATTGCCCGCTGCCCTGCATGTCAAAGATTCAAACCTGCTGCACGATTTGTTAGCACTCAAAGTCAGTCTTGCAAATGACTGTCAGCTACGGCCACCAAACGTTACGCTCGAAGTCTGTAAAACTGACTAAGTTGTAGCCATTGTTGTGTTTTCTAAGGTAAATTAGCTGTGGTGGCCATCTTGAATCAGGTTGACTCCAGTCAGTTGCAGATCTACATCCTTTCTGAGAGTTTTATTAAAACTCTTTCAGTGGTTGATGAACTGTTTTGCTATCAGACAAACACGCAAACACAATTACATAACTGTCCAACTTTCACGGCGGTGTTATTTTTTGTTGTTCCAACACAATCAAAGTCTGAACAGGTAACAGAATGTGGTGGAGTTTCTTAGTCAGTACAAACATTACTGCAGACATCTAGTAATCAGAGTGCAACTTTTAAAACTTTAGCCCAACCTGCAACTGGAGGCGGTGAAAATCGGTTCTCTGAAAACTTCCAACCATGTGCCTACAGATCACACAACCCCCGGTCATTTAACCACACTCAAGAAGCCCCACTTCAGTCCTCAGAAAGGCTCCATCAGATCAAACATCTTACAGAAAAGATATGCCTCCACTTAAAAGGACAGTCTGATGATTTTTGAAGTCCCCTTTTGTCGAAAAGTTATCAAAAATCAGTACCTTAGCAACCATAACATCAGTCACAGAGCACAGAGTTTGGAGAAAGAGGAAGAGCAGGAGTCTTCCTCAAGGCTAGGCTAATGGCTAGTCAAACAAGTGCTGGTTATTTATCATTTTTCAGGCTTATAAAACAACCAATTTTCAAAAACAACATACTGATGTGAAAGAACCAAACATTAGCTAATATTAAATCTCTACACTTTTGCATGACACTGTTTAGTTTGTTTCTGTTTTCTCAACCGAACAACGTCCCTGTTACTATGTAATGTCCTGAGCATGAATGGGCCAGGTTTATGCCAGTTGTGTTGATGCTGTGAATGTATCAGTCCGCTGGGAGTTGAGTAAACTTTTGAACTGACTAGACCTGACATGAATAAAGATTTAAGCCACTAAATAAAGATTTAAGTCTGTTTTCTTTTCTTGCGATCTGCCATGTTGAGCCAGCATCTACGCACTGGGGACACAGGACAGTGTTCTAGTGTCAAAGGCTGGATCAGAGGACATAAATATGGACTCTAGATGATAAAACAATAATCACAAACAAAAGAGACAAACAACTGACCATCAAATTCAGGCCACTCCCCATAACCTATTATCTCCAATCTGAACCTAAGAACCAAACTTCAGAAACCAGGACTGCTGGTAACTCCCAAACCCAACTAATAATTAATGAAAACTGTGATTAACGAAAATGACAGCTACAAAAGGCCGGCGTCTGCAGTCGAAGGTAGGAGCAAGTGTGGAGGCTGAGCGTGAGGCCAGCAACCATTGAGTCACTGAGCCACAGCAGCCTTCAGCCTCTCCCCTCAGCAGGCAGAAATTGTTCTTTTAAAAGACTTTCCAGCTAATCAGGTCTAGAAACAAAGGACATGTTAATTACCAGACACTCGTCCATAAAATGACACAGGTGCAGCTAGCAGTCTGTACCCTCGATACAGAGGTCCTGCCTGCACACCCACCCAACTCACTAACAAGCTGTTGCACTGTCAATCACAGTGTAAACTTTTCTTTTAGCTTCAAATGCTACACATATCAGGGGGAAAAATGCATATTTGGTGAGACTTAAAAATTGCACACAATAATACAGAGTATACTTCTTTCTAATAACCTTTTAGTTCATTTGTGTGCAGCTGATGAAGACCACTGCTAGGTTCCACACACTTTAAGTGTCTTCCAGCCAAATGCTCCAAACCCATGATCGTCAAAACCCCAAATGTAAAAGCATTCCTATAAGCATTCTGGTCAGTTTTCAACAGGCCATGTTCCGCACACACTGTATCTACCTGACCTTAATGCATGCTCTGCTTCTTTACACTCACCTCATGGATTTTCAGCCCCCACTGCCCAAATCCCAGCTCATGTTTATCCATCGCTGGCTGCACTCTCATTTCAGTCTGCTCCTTCTTCCCAACCGGGTCAGCTGCATCAGCACCAGGTGCTCCATATATCACCAGACTGAAAAAAGAAAACGCTTACTTTCCAGCTTCACACCCCGAATTCTAAGTTTGGAATATTAAAGAGAGCTCATAATGACGTCCTACCAACCAAATAGGCTGACGAGTGCAAATAGCCTCATTATAAAGCGTGGTCTGATAGATGGCCTTTTTCTATGCTTATGTAAATCAGGCCTATACTGTCCTCGAGTAGCTGTATGGTCAGACGCCTCGGCTTGCAGTGGTTAAAATGCAGACTGTTCTGCAATGTCCCAATGTTCCACCTGATTATTCAGACACTTTACAGGAAAGTAAAGCTCTATAGCTGGGAATGTTATTGTCCCTGGGGCAAGAAGGAGCTCCAGAACACCCTGCACCCTTACGCAGTATTTGTTAAGCAAATTACCAGATAAATTTAGAGTGATATGTACAAGAACCCCCTCGTGAGCCTTACCCAAATGGCCACCACGGTTTAGAAGCAATTTGTTTAAGATTAAAGTCGTCACTCATCAGCTTTAATACTCTGCGGTGCCGAGTCTGAAGCGGGAGTGCATTTACTTCAGATAGGGTTAGAACTCTGTTCGTCATATTTTTGTTCTCAGGCTTTTCATTTTCTCTTTTCAATTTATAACCTGTAACAAACTAAAAAAGTGAAGTCCAGGATAAGTGGGTTAAAGCATAAAGGAAGTTTCCGGAGGTGAGACAGCTGACATCATCAAACTGTGCAATGCTAAGAAACACTTCCTCTCACTGACACTGGTAGTACTATTAAGGCTCCATCATTCTCCATAAGGAGTCAAGAAGTCGGTTCACAGTCACGTGGCTGTGAGATGCTCGTTTTCTCACACAACTTTTCATCGTCCACTCGGATCAGAACTCCCAGGAGGCTCCTCCCTCCTCCTGCAGCGTTAAAACAGGTTTCTTCCCGCCGGCTTCTCAGCTCTCCTGTCCTTGAACAGATTTTTGCTTCTCACACTGCGACCAGACGTGTTTATTAAACAGACAGAGACAGAACACACCGTTTGGCATTTGCAAATATGACGATGAACAATAATGAGCTAAGGAGTACTTCCTCCCGCCCACTACACCCTTGAAGAGCTGCCTGTGTTTCTGCGGTCTTTTTAAGTTCAGAGGTTTCTAAGTTTTGTTGGAACAGTTTGTAAAGATGGCTGCAGTTTCTAACAGTGTCCAGCTGCTTCTCAGCGGAGCAGTAGAAGCTGAACGACTCCATTAAAGCTCACCGGCTTTTCCTTATAAACACATAAACACGCCAACAACAACGTCTGACCAATCAGACGACACTTGGTGCAAACCCCTGTGAGAAACAGTTCTGCCAGGGCCTTGTGTCGCGAGAACAAAACCAACCAACCAACCAAGTGACTGAGAGCCGACTTCATGACTTCTCATGGAGTCTGAGAACAACTTCACTCCTGTTTCGTTCTCCAGCATGGTGTAAACAAGGCCCCCTTCAGCAGGAAACATTAGATTTCATGGGATATTTTTAGAGTTTGTTGGATAAACAACAACCGCAACAACAAAAAAGAAACATTAGGGGGAAAATGTGGACAGAACTGAAAAACAACCATCTGCTGAGAGATAAAAATACCCTGAAACATCAAACCCAGTGAATCTGTGATGTCCCTCTATTAGGATAAATGGCAACTGAGGAAACAGTGGCAAAGAAACATAGTAGCTGATAATGTAGAATGAATTTTAAGCAGGACTATAAGCCGTTCCAAGCTGATTTACATGAAAAGCTCATTGCAGAACATCCTCTTTAATCATCCTTTTGTATCAGTCCTTAAGTCTGAAATGAAATGTTAAAAACTGAACACAAGTTCCAGTTAATGCTTGTATATGTGCAATTATAATAATAATTTGCATGAATACCTGCTAGCATACAACCAGTTACATAATGAACCTGCCAAGATTTAGATAATTCAAAAACTTACTACTAATCAACACTAAATCTATAGTACAGCTGAGGTGTTGGTGTTTAGTATATAACATATATTTCCATATATTCCCATGATGATATATATTTCATGTTATCTGTATAACAATATCTTGTACTGACATAAATACAATGTTTGGATATAAGATGTGTGTTCATTTGTTATAATAATAGAAAATGGTGAATGGATTTATAATAAATAAATTACTGATGAATGTGTTTATGAGTTGTATTTGTTGCCACTGTGTGGGCACTGAGCTGTTATCTTTATTGCCTGCCTTTCACGGCAGTGGGTAATCATGTAATCGTCTGTGCCGGTGTTTGTCTGTTAGCAAAATATCTCATGAAGCGTTAAACAGATTTTATTGGAATTCTATGAAAACAATAAAAAGGTGTACAGCTACAGCTGATTCAAAATGGCCGCCACAGCTAATCAACCCTGGTAAACACAAAGCTGGCTCGATATCAGTCAATTTTGCAGCTCGTGAGGTCAAATTTGGTGTGGTGGTAGCTGAGAGTCGTCCCCAACACCCACTCTGAGCGCTAACAGATTGGATGGATTCTTTGTTTAAAATCAGGCCATACACACGACTTCAAATTATGCTTGTTTTAAGTATGTCACAATTTGAGCTTTTGTTATTTTTTTGTGTTTGATTTCATGTTTGTAGTCCTTGTGTTTATTTTGTTCCTTGTTTTCTTGTTAATGTGTTGTTGTATTTCAGCCCAGTTTCATGTTGTCGTGTTCTGTGTGTCATCGGTTTCCTCTGTGTTCCCCCCGGCGTCCCTCTCTCTCCCCCAGTAGTTTTCCATGTCAGTCTGCCTCACCCATCTGCACCTGTTCCTAGTTACTAATCAGTCACCTGTGTCCACTCCGTCATCAGCCTCAGTCAATATAATGTGTTCCTCAGCTTCCATCACTCGCTGGTTCATTGCATTTGGTGTGTTTCTGCTCAATGTTGTCGTCCTCGTCTGGTCCTGCTCATCGTATCCCTCTCCCTCGTGTTCTGCTGGTTTGGTTTGCTGCCTCGTCAGCCTTTTGTTTTCCCTTTTGTTGTAAATAAATCAGTGACTGAGCCTTCATTCTGGGTTCTCTTCGCACGATAGTAATAATATATAAATATTTCATTGTATAAATCTGTGTAATAATAAATACCTACGTGAGTATATGTTGGAACCGTATATAAAGTAAACCTTTTACATGTCTGTTTCTCTTGGAGTTATTGTTCGCTGCAGCTTTAAGTGAAGTGTTTCTCCCTGGATAATAAAGAAATTATATAAACCATGTGTTGTCAAATGGGCTGACGATGTATAATAAAGTGAATAACATTAAGTTTTTTATTTTTACTTAAAAAAATGGCTTCCCTTCTCCTTTCTGTTTTTGCCTTTAATCTGCTTTCATGACTAATTTGAACTGAGCACTTTGTTTTATTTTCTTTTTTTTCTTTGTTTTACCTCTGACAGACCAAAACTAACTCAAATTAAAACGTATCCTCTGGAAATGTGACTCATGCTTTTGATATACCTAAGTCTAATAAAAGCACAGTTTTCATATTTTAAAGAGGCTTTGGAGATTATCTTTTACACAGGTCACCTAAAATGCATTCATAACTTCTATATAGTACATTTATACAGATGTGTCCTATATGAATAAATGTTTATAAGATATATAAGAATGTTTCCTAAATAAACTAACTAATTGGAGTGAACAGACATACAGTATATGCCTTGTATGAAATAAATAAGTATAAGTATCAGGTTTACCATTATGGCAATAATGGTGCTACAAGAATGACCCAGGAGCTCAAAGTGCCTGGGATAATGTACCGGAGAGGGCCGGGTCCGCTGCACTCTGACTCTGAAGCCACATATCTGTGTCGGTTCTGTTCAGGTCGGGCTTTATTGGATTTGGGTGGGAGGGGGGGGTTCTGGCAGGGTAGGCAATTTGTTTACGACCGAGTTCAGCCGAAGGCACAGAAAGGGACTCGGCATTGTCAGTCATGGAATAATAACCCATTAGTTTAGACCCCGGACTGATTTCAGCAGAGATACTGTAACTGGTCGTCATGGAAATAGGCCTCGGTTAATGTAATGGGCCTAAACAGCATGGGTTATCCATGACAGCGGGAACAGAGCAGTTGTTTGTCGTCTTCGTTGTGGGAAACATCGATCTGTGACCCGACAAGACGTATGGAGTCGTATTTCTGCGAACCTGAACTACAAATCAGGATCCCGTTGATGTCTGGATACGAGTGAACTCACTAAGCGTCATAGAGGGTGTCTATTCTCAACAGCACAAAGACGGATGGAAAATCACAGATTCATGTTTTAAGTTATGCTGGCTGTTTAATTACTTACCAGAAATAAATCCAGGCCCCTTGCTCACATCTGTATGTCTCTGGAAAACAATTACCCTAATTGAAGGTCCTCGTGAATATAGAAGATGGATTTCCTTGAATATGTATACAGTCTAACATTTAATTATGTCCTCTGTTATTAGCATAAATGGCCCAAATGGGCTGCAGTGATATTAGGAAATATAGGGAATGACAGAGGAATACATTTAATTGGTTGAACCCAAATAGAGCTGGAATAAAACAGCTCATATGTAACAAAATATCTTTAAATAAAGAAGGAAATATTTGTTTTTATTGTAGCACAAAAACAATTTCAAAGGTCTTAATTAGCTGAGCTTCATTTTTCTTGATGCAGTTTACCAAATCGTTGCTGGTGTTGGCTTACAAATAACAAATAGAGTAAAATATAAAATTATTCTCATTTATACTGACGGTTATGATGTTTCGTAACTGTATCTAATTAAACATGTTTTGGTTTGTATCTTGACTATTACAGTAGCTGATTATCAGTTTAGCAAATCTGATGTTTAATGAATCCAGTTTTTAACGGTTGAATTACTAATAAATGTAACTAAAATGTCACCCATCATCCTACGCTTATTTTTAAGAAATATAAAAACTGTACATATGAGTACATTAATAAGTGCATATACCGCTCTATATATTTTAAGTATTATAAAAAAATATAAAAAGGTATTTAAACAAAAGCATTTAATTTAGATGAGGCAATATAAACAACGAGGGTTAAATTAACTAACTAATACGCCCATAACGCCCCCTGTTGATTATATACATTAAAACAGGATATTTAAGATTTATGTTCAAACACACAAATTATGCAAAATAATTTTCAATCTCACTGGTTTCCTTAAAGTGTCAAATAATAGCAGACACCAAAAAGTGTTTTTACAAAAAAAGGATTTAAGTCAGCAAAATATCTCTAAATATAAAAAATCTAATCTTTGTGTGGAAAAGAAGAAATCCCTGCTTGTGTTGTCTGAATTCATGATGTGTAAGCTGTCAGAAATGAGTGAAAGGACCCAAAGAAAAGGCATTTTCTCAAAGGATTATATGTCATCATCATTATTGCAAGACAGAGTTTGAAACAAAGATGTGACACGATCAGTCAGCACTCAGAGTCTGTGCTAGGAATGACTCTCAGCTACCAACACATCAAACTTTAGATCAGTATTTGTGAAATTCACTGAGTTAGAGCCAATTTTCTGTCAATTAAGGTCAGTTAGCTGTGAAAGAAATTTGAATTGGGTTGACTCCAAAAGTGAATCAGTGGTAGATGTACAGCCAATGATTACTGTCTGAAAGTTTGATTAAAACCTGTCCAGTGGTTCTTGAGATATTTTGCTAACAGACAAACAGGGTCAATGCCCAAGACTGAAGCAAAGATGTTGCGCGATGTGTTGTGCTCAAAGTGTGCGTCGGGGTTAATGCTGAACTACGACCACATCAAATTACAGCTCAATATCTGTAAAAACTGACTGAGTTTTATGTTGGCTCTGCTGTGGCGGCCATCTTGGATCAGATTGACTCCAAAAGGGAGCCAGTTATAGATGTAACACCAGAGTTTAATTTCTGAAATTTTTGTTAAAATCTATTAAGTGAGAAATGAATGAATGATTTTGCAAACGGTACAGACAAATGAACACACACGCACACACCCACACACACACAGACAGTTACCCATCTTTCATGGTGGTGGACGATTAGAAGACGTGAACAAAAACCCATAAAATGAGAAATGGAGAAGCTGCACAACCATTTATTCCTATGAACAACAAAGTTTACATTTCTAAACTTTGTCTTGTTTTGAACCTCTAAACTCATATTATAAATGATTTAGGCACTTTTGATTCGCTGCAGCCTTCATGACATCAGCTGTAATATGACAAATTATCTTTCTGTGGCTCCAAAAGTTTAATTACAGACACTAAAACCATCCTGGCCCAGATTACTGGAAAAAAAATCAGCTGACACAGCACCCTCAGTTTTTAACTTAGAGAGAAAAAGTCATTTTATTTCATTCAGAATGCTGAGGGTTACTAACAACGTCTCTTCTAAAAGATACAGTGCTTACTTTGCGTATTGTAACTTTTTCCCTCCAAGTTCTTGTATTTGAGCTGCACACATTTAGCCCAAGAAAACTGATGAATGGTAACGATCACCTCGTTTCACCTTTTCAGGTTCAATCACGTAAAAGCAGGAAAAACGACGATAACATCTGTGGCTGGGCATGAAAATACAGTAGAAATCAGTTACACAAGGACACCAGGTCTGACTGACCGCTAATAAATAACAATATGATTTAGATCATAGAACATGTCGCAGCTTTGTTATCCTGAACCTGCTTATGAAGGAAAAATCTATCTTTGCTTCTTCTAAATTTTAACAGAACATGGGACTATATGTTTTTTGTAGGGGTAGAAATCAGTGTTCAGTACTGACAGAGCTCAAGGAGTTGAGTCACTAAAGAGATCTCTTGGGGACCGAGGGCTTTGTGACATTTGACGTATTGTGATGAGACTTATTGATTGGTCCACTTTGAGCCAGCAGGCCCCAGGTGCAGCCCCAGGCAGGTAGCTTAGCCCAGGGTCACTTCAAGCCTTTCTTTTCCCACTGATAGACTGTCGCAATTTCATCACTGAGTGTTCGGATAAGCCTTCGTTTCGACCTTAACACCTCCAAGGCCTTGTCCACATAGAAGGGCAGCTTTTCCAAAGAAATTTCTTGTTTCTAAAATTATCCTCGTAAACATGTCACTGATTTCAGAAATGACATCATCCTCAAAAAACGCAGCAAAAGTGACTCAAAATGCTATAGTAACCATGCCAGGCCTGTAAGAGGCGCTGTGACAAAAATACTATTAAATCTGGAAACACAAAGCTTGAACGCACTCGGAGTTGCAGGTTAGATTAGAGGTGGGATTATATGACATCATTGTTTTCAGACAGCTGTCTACGTGAAGATGCAGGAGTGGCGTTTCAAGGATTTTCTTTTTTCACTCTGGAACCTGTTTTCAAAAAATAACAATTTGGGACTCTGAAAACACAGTTTCTGTGAGAACGCAAGGCTGAAACAATAAGAAGTTTTCACGTATTCACAGAACTTATTCCCGTGTGAACGGCCCTTAAGTTTAGAGATATTTCGCCCAAACAATTTAGTGCTTTTAACAAAATTTATATGTCCTGTACAAACAACCTAAAACATGGAAGTGGAAGATGCACAACTTAAATCCTGAAAAGTTTCAGTCAGCAGGATTAGGAGCTGCTTTCAGTGACAATATTAGGGTTAGAACAATTAGGCCCAGATCTCTGTGGACTTTATTTTTTTTAAGATATTTAGACAATTTTTAAACTGAAAAAAGGTCCTTGGTTTGTCAATTTTTATAGGGTCAAACACTCTGGTCTGCACAGAATCTTCAAAAATTCAATTTTAAAACCCTTATACAGAAAGCGTGGCTGATGATCTTCTGTCAGCTGCCAAGTGCCGTGGAAATCCTGACGTCTGCCACAATGTTTGAGGGGCATTTGTTCATCTTGTGTGTAGGTGCCCACTGAATTTGATTTCCTGCCCTCTGCTGGTCATGCGTTCTACCATGTAATTGAGTTTTCAAATTGCACTCCACTTAGGTTCCACCAAAGGCCCACCGCTGTTGCCTTTGACCGTCTGTTTAGCTTTGGAGCCGTCTTCCTCAGTGGCACTGCCAGTTTTTCTATCCACTGGACCATCTGCAGTAAATGCTAGGCTCATTTATCGCCAAGTGACCCGTTTTATCTGTCCTTCAGACCTCCCACACCCATTCAGCTCGGGTTTGATCATTCGGTTGTTTTCGAGGGTTTTGCTTCCTGCTTTTTTTCCCTGCATCTCCCTCCTGGTTAGTCTAATTTCCCATTCCAGTTTCCGAGCCAGATCACACATTTCCCCTCGGCTCTGTTGGTTTGTACCTTTCTTTTTCCTTCAGCTTGTACACATTTTGTTTAATAGTTCTTGCCTGCAGGTTCTGTTGTCTTGAACATTTTGCTTCTCTTAGGGGCTCTTCCGTCGTGCATTTGGTTCCTTTTATCTGAACACTGACAAGCGCGTGCGTTCGGGGGGAGCAATGAAAGATCACGGTTTCTCCACAAGGGCTCCACACATAAGGTTCAGCATGGGTAGGCCAGCATGTTATCAGTCTTACACACACTTACAGAGATAAAATCAAAATTGGCCTTGAGATTAGGTGTAAACACCTGTTAGATTATGAAAGAAATCGAAAGATCTTGTTTTTTTGTAGCCAGGCATTCAGTAGCAAATATAAAGCCCAGTATTCCTTGAAGGAATGCACATCATCCAAGGTCTTTTATGTCAGAGTTTTAACATATTGAGAAAGAATGAACTAAGCTATAGAGATTTTGGTCAAACCTTAAATTTAGCATTATGTGCAGTCCCACGCAATATCGTTCAGATATCTTTCGCTAAGTATGTGTTGTTATTGAGTCCCAGCTCCGATCACGTCAAATTTGATCACGATATCTGTAAGACTGACTGAGTTACGGCCTTTGTTTGTGTGTTGACTAGCACCGGTTAGCAGGCATCTTGCATTGAACTAACACCATACGTTAATCGGGTGTAGATGTTCACTCAGTCATTAGGATCTGAAGGTTTCACTACAATCTGATGTTTTGCTAACAGAGAGGCAGAGCTGGCTCCAAAAGTTAATGCCAAAGTTTTAAACAAAGGTCTGTTAGCACTCAGGCCAAATTTAAGCTCAATACGTGCAAAACTCACTGTTTCTGTGTTTGCTAAGGTCACTCAGCTGCAGCGACCATCTTGAATTGGGTCGATTCCGAAAGTTAAGGAGTTGTTGATGTACACCCACTGATTTCATTCTTAGAGTTTCGTCAAAAGCCACCCAGGGATGCATTAGATATTTTGCAAACAGAACGACACAAAGGCCAGGGAAACAGGCAAAAACACGACCATTCACCGTCTGCAAGCTGCAGGTGGTAATGATGATAACCTTATTTTGAAGATTAGTGTTTTAAAGCCAAATATTGATTAAACTTTCTCTGTTTAGTCTCCCTGGCGCAGATACAGCACAGTTTATTTCAGAAAAACTCACGTAGCAAGAAAGAAGAAAACTTCTTTTCATAAAAGCCACAACAAACTCCTGCGCCTCCTGTACGGACGTATGCGGTTAACTGACTGCATACGAACGCTCCGAGTGATTATTAATCCCTGCGTTTTGAAGCGGCATATGAAATTGCATTTTGAACCAGCAGCGATTGCCTTATGTGTCTTTCCTGAGTCAGGTTGGCTCGCACATTGTTCTCATTACGTTCACTGACTTCCCAGCAAATAAACAAAGAAGGAATTAGTGTGAGGGTGCAGGCAAACAGTCTCCGTGAGCTGAATGCACAAATACATCCAGAGCTATAAACATCAGCGTTACAACCCAGCTAGAATAATAATAAAAATAAATAAATTTTTAATACAAACCAGAAAGATCTAATTAAACATATTCATTACATACCCCTAACTTGTGACAGAGAAAAAACGTCAAAGTGAACGGCGTTTTTCATCAACCTTATGTAATCTCTCACCACAGTTTGAACACATTAAAAATTGCAACTTAATACAGTTTTGAAGTCTCCACTTGTGTTTTTAATGAGTTTTTTTCCGCATGAAATGTCTTCTGCTTTCCATTGCCCAGAACGTGAACAAAGAAGAACAAAAAGGCAGTTTTGTGGCTATTGTTAAAGTCATTTTAATGTGTGTCATTTCCTGGAAAAAAAAGCTCATGACTCATACTGCAGTCGAGAGCAGATACTAATTTTAAACTTGATAAATATCTTGTATAAATTTTAACAGATATGATGTGAGAACCCACTCTTAGAATAAAATGTATAATTACAAGGTTTGCTGGCGCCCCTGAAGTTGTGTTTACGTTTTGCACTCATCAAAATGTAAACAACATCAAATGTTCTTAGGATAATTATCATAGGTAGTGAAAAAGGGGAACCACCTTTTTGTTGTGGGTGAGATTGGAGGTGGGGTTAGGACGTCATCGTTTTCAAAGAGTTGCATGTTGGCTGCCTGCACCAAAATGAAATAGTGGTGTTTCAGAATTTTCTTTTCACCTGTCTTCAAAAAATACCATTTTGAGGCACCTAAAATACTGTTTCCATGTCCCTTGGAAAACTGACAGTTTTGCCTCTAAAGCCCTGTTCCTACTAGATGACGACCCTGCTACGCTATTCTAATGACTGGTCAGAATGTGGCTGGATTTAAGCAAGTTTGGAGAACCTCCATCAGTGTGAAGTCAACTGTGATGCTGCTATGCTTTTAGTACTTGTAAAAAAGAATTTGCTGGTATGTTCTGTATCCCAGAAACACTCTCCTGTGCCCTAGCAGTATCCTATGCCACGACTCTCTTGTATTGCATCAGGATGCAGCTACGTGCTTGAGCCTCCTATGCAATGCTCCTATGTTGTTTCCACCACCTTGTCGCAATTCCAGACAAAGCCTAGGCCTGAAGTGAGTGTGGTCAGTTCTGCTTCAAATTCTTACCGACCAAGCCACGCCAATATATGTATGCCTCATGTCATGGATAAACTGCCTCTATTCTCTGCTCAGGACCCCAATATGCTGCCACCACCATGCTACGGAGGTACTGTCCATGTATAAAACCGTCATGGAGAACAAATGGGGAGTCTTCTACATTTTTAATCTGCACCTGAAGACCTCACCAGAATCCCTGCAAAGACGATCCTTGTTCTAGCTGATTTTTTTGTCTTGATCAGGTCCATCCAGTCTAAAGGGGGGCCAAACCAACCTCTTCCTTCTCCTCAAAAGCCAAGAATGCAGCGAGTTAACGTGGAGTGCGATGTAAGCTGCGTGTGTGTATTTAGAGAAGTGGATACAGTAAGTAAGAATCATTTAAAATTAAAAAAATAAATAAAACTACAACAGATCTCATTAAAAGCTAACATTGCTTGTTCTCTTATTACATGAAGGACAAGGGCATCAAGAACTCTGCTGCTCCAACTTTTATTTTTTTATTTCTCTGCAAGAAAAAAAAATGTAGAAGATGATTCAAAACAAACTTACAAAATAATAGATATATGCTGTATGGGTATTGTGAAAAATCAAGATTCATGAGAAAATGCAGTTACCTAAACCCGATACGAGGGACAATTGGGTATTACATTTAGAAACAGAATACATTGAAAAATGATCTACTTAGTCCATAACAGAAAGACAATAAAGAAGATTGAATATACAGAATGTCAGTACTATACACAATACTGCATTATACGACAGAAGAACATCCTTTTCTTCATTTGTTTTGTACTGGTTGTTCTGTTTGACCTTATAATAAAAATTAAATGGACCATTTTAGAGGTTACATGAGATCCAATCATGTCTGAATGGACGAATGGCTGCTGAGACGCATGTGCTCTCTGTTCTGCATGCTGCCCTGCCAATCGTGCTGATTCTGTTTGCCGCGAGGCACAGAAAGCACAGAGATGCCACTCGTGGGCTTTGGGAGTCTGACAGGAGCAGAAAGCAATAAATTATTCCGCCCTGACCCGTCCTCACCTGCGTCTCTCAGCTTCAACGCAATTGATGGCGGCAGAGCTCATCGAAGCCGCAACCGTTCCATTTTTCCAACGTAGCTTGGTCTGATGGGACGCCGGCCGTTATAAAGCATGTCAGTATGGCAGCAGAGAGGCGGAAAAATGGCCAGAGAAAAAGGACTGTCGCTTTTTGGTGTGGAAACAATAAGTGTCTACAAGGAAGTAGTGTGAAACAAGAACCACTTACTACCAGAAAATGTACTTTAAATCAGAGTTTTTTGACGTTAAACCTAAGCTGTTAAACAAAAATAAAGCATGCTGTCTGACAATCAAAAATGGTATAGAAGGAATTTGCCAATAAATAGAAAGTCTGGTCATTTTTGAAGTGATGTTCTGTCAAATAGTTATCAGTAGGTAGGATTTTACCAGCCGTGACATCAGTCAGAGAGCACAGAGTGTGGAGAAAAGGGCAAAAGTCTTTCTCCAACTAGTCTAAAGGCTAGCCAAATGAGATCCCCTTTTTATTGTTTTAAGGGCTAAATAAACAACTCTTTCTGAATAATGTCATATTACTATGGAAAAAGCTCCATTACCTAATATTAAACCTCTGTATGTTTTCATGTCCTCATTTTTTGAGTTGGCTGTTGTTGTTTTTTTCCCAAACAACATCCGTTTTACTAGAAAATATATGTTTGTGGAGCATAGTCTGCTGTAAAATGGGAAAACTTTGGGAATGACTATTGCAGATCAAGCAGAGTTGTTATATAAGCCTGGAAAAAAAAAGATTTAAAAGAAACCGCCCTTGTTTGGATAGCTGTGCCAAACTGACAGAACATAAATTGAAAAAATGACTGAACTATCTCTTTAACTCAAAGTTTTTCTAATTAGTTATTTACCACACTTAGGGAAGCCTTGCCGAAGCTGCAGTACACCACAATCAGTTCACAGAAGTCTTTAAATTAAATGTATAAAACTTTTTTTCCAGGTTTGCCTGGGGAAAGCCTGATGCACAGGATGTGTGTAATGTTTTGTATTGTTCAAAGCGAAAATAGAAGAAATATAACTGCCTAATAGAGCAGTTCCCCTAGGCTTTAACAACATTCATAGAAAGTGCCGGCTCATTATTAAGCTGCCCGGCATGCAACCTTTTTTTTTCTGTTTGGTTTCACTCTGAAAATAACCAAGGAAGCATCAAATCCCACTGAAGGGTATGAGTAAACTTGTCTGGAGTTGGGGAAAATTGGCAAACAACTGGGGTTTATCTGCCTTTCCCCCCCACACACACTTACATAGACATAGATAAACTGAAGGTCCAGCATTCCTTGAAGGAATACACATTGCCTGTCGCCGGTCATGCCAGACTTTTAAACTAAGATCATCTTATGTTAAGAAACGACAAAGTTATAGCTGTTTTGGTTAAACCTTCAAAATAACATGATGCAAGATCTAACGCAATATTGTGAGATCGTGTGTAATCTGTTAGCACTCTGATGGGTTGTGAAGACTCCAATGTTACCACACCAAATTTCAGCTCCAAAGCTGTAAAAAAATTCACTGAGTTGTGGCCATTTTTTTATCAGGGTTGAGGGAAATGAACCCAGAACACAGACTCGTCTTACAATTAAACCTGATTAATTAAACAAAACAAAAGGGCCGGCCTGGCAGCAAACTAATAACAAGGACTTGCAGAGATGATCTCGAGGAGACACGAGGAGCGTAACCTGACTGTGGTGCAGGAAACATCAACAATGAACCGGCGGTGAGAAAATGACTAGAGACTGAATAGAAAGGGCTGAGGGTGAGTGGAAGAGGAGCTACAGCTGGGAGATGATGGAGAACGGGTGAGGTGGGCGGGACAGGCGGACCGGAAAACCACTGGGCTGAGGGCAGGGAATAGTTGCACAGGGAACACAAAGAAACAAGACAATACAATAATCTAAAACACAAAGAACATCCAACCATCCATTTCCTTTTCCTGCTTCTCCTTTCCAGGCCACAGGGAGCTGGTGTCGGTCTCCAGCCGTCACTGTGTGAGAGGCGGGGGACACCCTGGACAGGTCACAAGTCCATCACAGGGACACGTAGAGACAAATGAGACAAACAACCAGTCACGCTCTCACTCACACCTAGGGACAATTTTTTTTAACACACAAGGAACACAAGGAGCAAAACTATACAAGAACATCTTATTAAGAAACACAAAAAACAAACTTAACATAAATATCACAAGAACAACAACACGAAAATCTAATAAAGAAAATCATTAAACAACTCAAAAATACCCTGAGAACTTGGTGTTTGCGGTGGCGGCCATCTTGACTCAAGCTGACTCCAAAAGTTAATCAGTTGTAGCGGTACGTCCATTGGTTACTTTCAGAGAGTTTCCGACCACTGGTTCAAGAGAAATGTTGCCAACATGGTAAACAATACAAGACAGGCTCACGTACTGCAACAAACCCAGGCAAAAATAAACTGTTTAAGTCACCAATTAGGTTTATTTAAGATCAGAGTTTAACTTTCTGTCCTTCTGGGGGATTTATTAAAATGAATCTATCCTGGTTTCTCCAAAATGTTTTTATGGCATTTGTTACCCTGAGATTATCGCCATGATTTGCAATTAATCTGCTAAATTATTATCCTTTTTAATTCCAGTCAACTGTCTCGGTCTCGCACAAGGAGCACACCCATCAGTGGAACAATCTGAACTGAAGTGTATCATTCCCTGCAGCTGAAGCCAGTGAGTCACTGCTCTGCAGCTGCTGGTAACATCTGGTGAACGGTATTCCTGAGGCAGTCTCCTAAATATCTCCAACCGTTCACAAGGATTCTCATTTTCCTTGCGTAAATCTTGGGTTGCAGGAGTTCTGAACATGCTTGAAAAATGTGCATGACAAATTTTCTTTTAAAAAGTCACTGAGCTGGAAAAACTCCAAATGTGATTGGTTGTTCAGAACATGGATCCACATTTACGCTCTCATTGTTTTAAGGGTCTGGGGATTCTGACACAAATCCTGAATATTTTAGATGGGAAAAAAAATTCTGCCCAGAGACAGCATGCAAAATGTTTGAAATAGGTAATCAATGTTGCTTTCTTTCTCATCTCCACAGTTGAATATTGTCTGAATAGCAAGATCACAGCTACCGGTGTAGCTGAGTTGGACTGAACCAACTCAAAGCCGAGGAAAGTGGGGGTGCAGAAGGTAGTGATTGTTTGTAATATTCATTGTTTAGTCTGTAACTAAGAAAGTAAAGTTCAAAGCAACAAACATGACCTGTTTTTGTTTTATTGCTGGGAGTGATAGCATGTTTTTAGTCAAAGATATGGGAGAGAGAGTTTGCTCCCCTCTGCTTTAGAAAATGAGAGAGTAGCTGCTCCACCTGCTCCACTGAACCGGCACTCATCATTCCAAGTGAATGGAAACGGTAATGAATGTCTGCTCCATGTGTAAATGAGCAACTGTTTTATCAAATCAATTTAAAAAGATGTTTTGTTTTCAGCAATATCTGCTGCCTCTAATATGAAGACCTCAGCAGCATTGGGTTCAGCTTGACCTGGACTGACGAGTAAGCAACACTTTGCAATATTCGACAGGATGAATCACTTTTTCTCAGACAAACTTTTCTCATTCTTTGCCTTTGCATAACATTTGAGTTGGGTGACACGCTCAGAGCTTTCCTTTTTTAATGCAAAGCAAAGTGAAAGCTTCACCTTGTACAACAATACAGTGTTTTGTCTGACAAAACGTCACACCTGAAAAGAATTCCTGCTAATTGAAGCTGCAATAATGATTGGGTTTATTATGTGACTGAAGGAAAACAATAATTCCTTTTCCAAGAAATGATCAAACAAACCTGCCAAGCACAGACAGATCTCCAGCTGCAACACATCTGCACTGTTGACAATGAAATCAACTGCGAGGACAGATCATGTAGTTTGTAGACTTTAACCCTGGGCAATGAGAAATGTAACTATCAGGCCTGCAGGAAAAATGATTAAATCAATACTAAATCACGTAAAAATAACGAACTGCAGTGCGCACTCACCACTGCCTGACCACATCCCGGGATGAAGTGTTTTATGAGCAGCATGTCTGGCAGCTTTTCTTAACAGCAGATGATTTCAGTGAAAGCTGACAGTGAGTTTCCGGAGAGAAATGTTTATAGCGGGCTGTTTTCAGTGAACTGTGGCATGAAATGGCCAACGCAACTGTGTTCCCATCACAACAAACAGGAAGTCAATAGGTCACAGATGAAAATTTCCACCAAGAGCTCAACTTGAACTTTAACACGACCCCTTTGAGCCTGTTGAGAGATCCGCACTTGGAATGCAGTAAGAAAACAGCCTTGAGTCGGCGTCTAAATTTTCTGCTGTTTGTTTAAATCTGCTCAACATTTATTTTGTGGCAACTGAAGGAAAATCTGTATAGACACATATAAACCGGTTGGTATCCTGAAAGAAGCAATTATTCTTTGCCTTATAGTCATGTTTCGAGGTGTTTGACATCATTTAGTATCGCAGGTAGCTTCCAGCTTTTCATCAGACATTCAGCTGATTTAAAGGGAACAAACAGCCGGTGGCTAGTTTGGTACCATTGTCTTCACCACAATGAACATGGAGCAGAGAAAGCAAAGAGCTGTCTGAGGAGCTCAGAGAGAAGATTATAGATACAAAGACTACAAGACCATCTCCAAGCAGCTTCATCATCCTCTGATCACAGCTGTCAATATTATTAAAAAGTATAAGGATCATGGGACTGTAACACTCTTATCACTATATCTGGGGAAACTCCAGATAGGACGCGAATGCAAGAGGAAATGGGTCGAACAGATGGTCGAAAAGGAGTCAAGGAAATCATCCAAAACCATTCAAGCTGAACTCCAAGGTCAAAATACGTCACTTTCTGATAGCCCCATCTTCACATTTTGAATCATAATGGGCTCCACGGAAGAAAAACACACACACAAAAAGCCAGACAAGAATTCTCCCTAATGTTTCTGGGATAATAGCCTTTGGACTGATGAGACAAAACTGGAGCTTTTTGTTCAGACACATCAGTTCTATGTTTACAGAGGGAAAATGGAGCTTTGAATGGAAAGAACAGCATGCAGTGCCTACTGTGAAACATGAAGGAGGCCTGGTTTTGTTTTGGAGTTGCTTTGCTGCATTAGGCATGGGGAACCTTGGTCCAGAACAGAATAATGGCCCAAAACATCCAGCTAAAAGCATCAAGAATGGCTGAGAAAACAACAATCATTGGACTATTCTTAAATGGCCTTTCATGAGCCCAGATCTTAATCCTTTTTGAACACTTGTGAAAAGATCTGAAAATTGCAGCGACGATGCTCCATCCCTTAAACCTGCGACAGCTGGAGTTGTTTGCTCAGGAAGATTGGACCAAAATACCTGCTGGTAAATAGAGTCGTCTCATTGGGAAATACAGAGATGGCTAGTTGGCAGTGATTGTCACAAAAAAGAGCTGCTACAAAATGTTAAATTGGGATTTGTCATTTTTTTGTAATTTTTGTTTAATTAAATGAAACATTCAAAAAGAACAAATCTGACTTCTTCTGAATATACCTTTTTGCTGATAGAACATTTGACAGTTGCTACAAATTGAAGCTCATAGATTTACACAAGTGAGAATCCCACAGAAGGATAAGAGCCAAAGTCTGATCGTTGTTCTTGTGCTTTCAATACAGAATTAAGTTAATGATAAAGCTTTCCTTTCAGTCTTTTAAAGTAAAGATTATTGCATAATGCTGCTAAAACACTGGAATACAGAAAAAAGTCCTTGAAAATGTAGGGGCATAACAGAAGATTTGAGCTTTAAAGTAATTTTCATCAACATCTGAGACTGCAGTTACGCCTTTGGCTTGAACACAGTCATTATTAGGAAAAGGCCGGGAGTTGTAGAAGTCAGAGCACATATAAATGAACTGACTTATCAAACCTTGTCCTGAGAATCCACGAAAACAGATTTTTCTAAGTAGCTGTTTAGATCTGTAAAAACAAGGCCTCGCCTTCCTTTGACAGACTGCATATCGCCTGCTGCCTTTCATCATGTCAGAGATTTAGATTAAGGTAATCTTATGTGGAGAAATGAGAGCGTTGTAGCCATTTTGGTCAAACCTTGAAAATAATGTAATGCATAATCTAATGCTTGGAGTATGTGTCGTGAAACGCACTAAACTTTAGCTAAATATAGTTATGGATGTTTCTGTGTTTTCTAATAATGATTAGCTGTCCTGGCCATCTTGAATCAGGCTGACTCCAAACATTATTCTGTTGTAGATGTACAACCAATGATTACTTTTTGCAAGGTCCATTTCAATTTGTCCAGTGGTTCATGAGATATTTTGCAAACAGACACTTTATACTGTACGTTAGCAAGAGATGGTGTAACCCCAGGCACGCAAATGTGAACGAGATTATCTGCTGCCTAGATACAGAGCTGATAGCGGACATTATACTATTACATACCCAGGGAGTTCCCTCATGTCATCGTCATCTGTGTTTTCATCCCACCCAGAGCTAATGCAGACATAGCCTGCAAAGCTATCCACACCACCGTGATGGGGTTACAGTGTCAACACCCAGAGACTCTTATCACTATATCTGGGGAAACTCCAGATTGGAGTGTACTGCAGGGGATGGGATGGACAACGAGGGTGCGACTCAGTGCCTGCAGAACTACTCAAACTTCTGTATGGACATAGTTGTTCCAGTCAGGATGGTCTACTGCTTTACCAATAACAGGTCAGGCCGTCCTGAACAAGAAAAATGTTGTTCAAGAAAAATGATGTGGAGGTGGACGAGAAAGGTTAAATAAAACAACTTAAGCTTAGCCTGAGGGAAGCAAAGGAGAAAAACAAACAGAAGCTGGAAGAAAAGTGGAGACAAAATAAGATGTGGGAGGTCTGGGATGGCATGAAAACCGTTACAGGCTGCAGCAAGAAGAGGAACTCCCCTATGAAGGGGAATGATAAGAAAGCCTCTGACTTAAACAACTTCTTCAACTGCTTTATTTCTCTCTCTGGTTCCTCCTTTTGCCTCTCCACCACCTTCACACCACCAGCCCCCTGTCTGATCCCATGCCTCCCTCCATCACTGTGGCAGCCGGCCACAGAAAGAGTCAGTTCCAGACTCCTTAGAGCCTCTTCAGCTTGTTTATAACCTAGCCTACTACTGGGAAAGGTCCTCTCATTACAGAACACTTTGTGCATCGTTATGGTCCCCAAGACAGGATGCCCAAGCAAGCACAACGACTCTCTCACATCCCATGTGAAGAAGACAGTAGAGCAGCTGTTTCTTCATCTGTTAATATCCTATGCGAAGCATGCCCAGTAACCTTTCCAGTTTGCCTACCAGGAGAAGGTAGGAGTTGAGGATACTATTCAATACGTCCTTCTTTAACAAAGTCCAGCTCCTGCTACTCTTGGAGAAGTTGATCAACATGCTGGTTGACCAACACGTCGGGTCCTGGATCACGACTACTTGACTGACAGGCCTCAGTTTGCTGAGATGGAAGACTATTTGTCTACCACAGTGCTGTGTAGGACAGCCTCCTCTTCACCCTGTACACAGCTGATTTTCAGTGTAACTCAGGAACCTGCCACACGCAGAAGTTTTTGGATGACACTGCAATTGGGACGTGTGTTTAGGAGGGTGAGTACAGAGGTCTCATTAAGGACTTTGTTGGATGGTGCAACACAAACCAGCTTCAGCTAAGCACCAAGAAGACTAAAGAGATGGTGTTAGACTTCCGGAAGTCCCACCCCTCTCCTCCACAAATGATGTACATCGAAGGGAAGGCAGTGGAAGTGGTCAGGGCTTAGAAGTACCTGGGGAATGGGGCAGGACCACAAGCTGGACTGGTCTGAGAACAATGACCTGCTGTGTAGGAAGGAGCAGAATACTTCTTTAAAAAAGGTTGGCATCTTTTAATATCTGCAAGCAACTCCTGCAGATGTTTTATCAGTCAGTCGTGGCCAGAATCCTGTTCTAAGCTGTGGTCTGCTGTGGGAGGAGGAAGGGGGGGTCTCCTCCGGGAACAGAGACACAGAGGCTGAACAAGATCATCAGGAGAGCTGGACTCAGTGATGGGAGCCAAGCTGGACTCTATGGAGGCTGCAGTGGAGCAGAGGAAAATGTGTTGACTGCAGGCCAGCTTTAACAACACCACACATCCCCTGCATGGTACAATCACAAGGCAGAAGAGTACATTCAGTCGTAGGCTGCTTTTACAGCGATGCTCTGCCAATAGATTAAAAAACTCATTTTGCTACCAGAGCCATTAGACTCTTTAACTCAACAGTTAGAAAAGGAGGGAACAGGAAACAAATGCACTGGCATATAAATTGTTGTTGTACCTTTTGCACTGGAATAGATTTTAACAATTTCCTTCAGGATCAATAAAGCATCTAACTACCTACCTACAAACAACATTATTGCCCACCTTTGTCTTTTTGATGACAGGCAACAACTAAAATACTGATGCCCGTAAAGGTGGAAAAAAGCATTTCCATGAGGCAAAGTGCTCATTTTTAAGTTTGATTAAGAAACTGTAACTTACAGGCACAGAAAAGGCTTTTTTTGACTGAAAAAAAAACCTCTCCAAACCTTTAGAAAGGCTTATCAGTCGTCATGGTACAGTAAAAGCATTTGTGAGAGAGCCCCCAGAGGAAATGTTTTCTTGCATCTTGGTTTCAAAATTTTTCATCACAAGTTCACAAACGAAGAAGAATCCTGACTGATTTTGGGAACCAGTTCCGTGGACAGATGACATTTAACTGGTTTGGGAATCACTGAGCAAAGGGAAGTTTGGAAAGAAAAAAATGAACGAAAGATTATTTCTCCAACTCTTCGGGTTGGGCGAGGGGATCAATCAAGCTTTGGGTGGGTGTTTTGAAGAAAACAGATCAAAGAAAGATTTCAATTAAATATCAGCAAACTGTGAAAGCGAAAAAACACCAAAACCTTGAGATGAAAATAGGACGATTTCCACAGCTGATTACTGATCTTAAACGCACCTAAAATTCATGTCTGGACTTCATCGGGAAAAGCCCCGGGTTAAATAAAGAACAAGACATTCAAGACTTGTTGCCTTCTGCAGAAAAAAAAAGAACATTTATGTTGAAAGAAAAAGAAACTTTCCACAGGATGCTAAAAAAAAGTCAACTTTAGACCTTTGGGGAAGAGAATAATATCTAGATATTGATATCAAAATTAAAATAAAACTGTTCCCAGACTTTCTCATGCTTCTATGTGGTTCTTGTGTGTTTTAACAAATCCACATTGCTCTTCACTTTGCCTGTTTTCTCTGTGGCCAGAAGGAACTTGCAATCTCAATCTCATAGTCTCATGCACCACTAAGGACATTTTTTGTCCATTTGGGCAAATTCCTCCTCCTAATCTGGCCCTAATTTGTGCTATCTAAGTGCGTATGGTTTGTAAGAAAGTCTCTCTTGACAAATATTGCAATTCAAATTTAATTTCTTAAGTCATTAAGGACAAAAACTCCCATTTCCATTTGGCTGTTTGGGAGATGAAATTGTTTGATCAGCTTCTGTCTCTAAGGTCATTGCTGATTTCTTTCCAAACTGCCCAGACTCCTGCTTTTATAGAGGTAGACACACTGATGTTGATCCCCTCTTTGTTTTGATCTTTTGGCTTTTTCTTTTTTAATCTGTTCAGATTGGAAAGACAAAAGGGCTCCCTGTTGCTTAAGACCTAAATGATGGATTTGCACCACAGGGCGAAACCTCAGTGTTTGTTCTTATTTGTCTTCTCGTTATTGTGGCTATCGACATGTTGTGGTTGTAAAAAACTAAATTAAAATACAAAACAAATCAACTGGACTTCTGTTCTGTAGTTGAAGACGTTTCTCTTTCCATCCGGGGAGCTTCATCAATTAGCCCAACTCGGAAGTGAAACGTCTTCAACTACAAACCAAAAGTTCAGTTGCTTTAACTTATTTATCTTTTTGTTTTACCATGCCCTGGATGACTGAGAATCTGCACCAGCATGATATTGTGTTTGACACTTGGCTGGATGTTTGGAAGGGTTTTGTTTACCCCAGAACGGATTCTGTGGTCATCTACCACCACTGAGCCTTCCCATACAACTGAGCTCTCCTCTGCTCTTTGGTTCTCACAACGCATCAGGCTGTTGATGTAAACAGATAGTTCCTGTTGTATATGTGGCATTTTACTTTGGTTGACAGCGAAGCTACAGCTCGTTTTGTTGCACTGAAAGCTTATTTAAGAGCATGCAGATTTACATCAGCAGCTTCCAAATAGAAATATAATATTTGGAATCAATCAATACAATCAATCGTGTCTATATAGGTTCTTATGTTATTAGACAATTATTTCTTATGTCTCTTGCGACATAATCTGACATGTTACAACAGCTGTGACACCTCTGACGAAAACTGAAGTATGCCGCTGAAACATGTCAGGTTATGTCGGAAGAGACATAAGAAATAATTAAGTGTCTAATAACATAAGAACCTTAAAGACTATACTTGGAATCACTCCAAGGTGTCATGTAGGGTGAAAAAGGAGGCCATCCCAGAGCGCACTCATTTTTAAAAAGGAAAAGAAACTAATTTATTTACAATAAACACAAAACAAAGGCTGACATGGCAGCAAAACTAAACGTAACAGAATCCAGGAACGAGACACAAGCAAACCTGAGACACAAAACGAGAGGGACAACCAGAGAGCGCATGAAGCGACAATGGACCAGCGAGTAAGTGGAGGAGATGACCGGGTTTTAAAGACAGGAGGTGATTAGGGGAAGTGGGCACAGGTGAGATGATTACAAAACTTGGGCCAGGTGAGGGGGCAGGAGAGACTGAGGAGAAGAGAATGATGACAGAGGCACAGAGAACAGGACAAAATGTGAAGACAACAATAAACACCAACCAAATGAAACCAGAATCAAACACTAAATACAAAAGAAACACACAGTAAAACCGAATCCTGACACAAGGTGTTTTACCTGCTTCACTGGCAAACATTAATGTATACTGTAGCTGTTTTTCTTTAAAGTATACCAGTGTTCCATTGAATTGTCCAACTTTTCCTTCCTTGAAAATAATGGATTCCACTTGTTGGAACTCCTAAATCCTAATTTACATTTGGATTTAAATAACATCATATCTAATATTTAACTTTACCTTTTTTTTAGAAACAAATTTGTGTCACTGTATAAAATATTCTACATGTATTATATAAATAATTCTAAAAATAGAAAATGTCTGATGGAATTCTGAAGGGAGCCAATGCAGCTACTGTTCAAACCTCAGCTTTATAACAAGCCAAGCTACAAAAAAAGCCTACTTTTTGATGTATGAACTGTGTAAAAAGTGCAAAGAGACCCAAGATCAAAAGAAAAATTAAGGCTGCTGCTCGTGGTTTGTGAGGGTCACCATGGTAACTACACACCTTTGTCTGTCACTCCCTTACAGCAAACTTATACGAGACAAATGGAAAACTGACTGAAAAGTAAGCCTCAAACAACCAGTCGCTGTGAGAAAACGATTTTTGAACCTTTCTTGAAAGACTCTGATGGTCACACTTGAATTTGAAGGCTACAATGTTTTATGTTGGTGATATGACAAGTTTAAAAGACCCTTCAATTTAAAGTTTTGACAGGAATATTTTGAGTCCTGTAGCAGAGAGAAAAACTGCGTGAGAGGAGACAACAGGAAAGTAGTGGAACTAGAAACAGTTTGTTTGCAAAAGATTTGAAAGTTTTAGACGGTTCAAACGTTTGAGTGTGACATAATCAACTGTCAGTAAAACTTTCTGTGGCAAAATCTTGAAAAATCATAAACTGTAACCGTGTAAAAACCATTAAAGATGTCAAAATGTCAGTTCAGTCATGTAAAGTCCAAGTTTCTGTGATCCATTCGAACTTTAATTTATATTTTCATTGTGAAGTTTGCTCAAGTTTTAGAGCTCCAAACAGGGCTTGGTTTTCTCATCTGTTTTGCCAAAATACCGTTGTTTTCTATGGGTACATTTCTCATCGCCTTTGTTTGAATCGTCCACTCATTCACTGTACGATGCCCTAGAAACCCATCACATGGTACAATAAAACTAGTGTTTAAAAGAGAAGCTGTGCACTTCATCAGTGGATATGGACCATAATGCATTGAGCCAACACAGTAGGCTAATCAAGGCTAATGCTAATGTCCGCACTTCGTTAGTGGGATTATCAGACCTGCTGAAAATGCCTTTATTATCTAAACGTGTCTAATAAAAAGTGTCTTGTCTCCATCCTCTTTCTGACCTGAGGAAGTATTAGAAAAATGTGAACTGAAACTAGATTGAAATTGTTTCAGGCTGAGTATGAAACAGATTGAAGATATGCTAAAAAAAGGAGGACAGAAGTGAGGCTGCCATCACACCGGAGCCACCGAGCCCTCTGACCACCACCAGTAGGCAAGGCAGGTGAAGTGTCTTGCCCAAGGACACAATGAGAGATAGACGGAGAGGAGGTTTGAACCAGCAGCCCTCTGGTTACAGGGCAAACCCCTACCTCCTGAGCCACTGAGCCAGAGACATTTTGTAGGTAATATTAATTCATAATGTAAGCATACTGACTGAGTAATATAGCAATGCTTCAAGCTTGTGTAAAACAGATACAATCCAATAAAAGAGTGGAACAAATATGTGTCAGTCAGTTTTCTGTCGGTGTTATGAAGACAGACAATACTGATTATACTTTCTCAGCCAAAAGCAGCATAATTACGCTGTCCATCACTTTAGATTCAGGTGTGTTCTCCATCATATCTTGGATTCATTTGTGCAACACCTGACTGAATACTCGGAGCTTATGCACAAATCTTACTGCTTTTAATTAGAGTTTGAAATGCAAAAACACCGGGCTCTTCCCTATCTAGTCTACTGCATGGTGACCACAATGTAATCGGTGAGTTCATATGTCAAACAGCCACAGTTCTTGTCTGTTTTCCCGTCACGCAGGTTCAAAACACAAACAAGCTTGAATCTAGCCATGAAAACACGACTCAGTCAGGAATAGTGTGCCACTGGCTCCCTGAGGACGCCTCAGAAGAGTTCAGTCCAGGGCACATTCACAGTGTTGCTTGGAGTTGAAACATTTGCACCAACAAGACAAACTACAGGTGCTGGTCATAAAATTAGAATATCATGAAAAAGTAGATTGATTTCAGTAATTCCATTTAAAAAGTGAAACTTGTATATTATATTCATACATTACATACAAACTCATATATTTCAAATGTTTATTTCGTTTAATTTTGATGATTA
>NC_051445.1:21957104-21957687 GCF_001649575.2 Kryptolebias marmoratus
CACACACACACACACACACACACACACACACAAACACACCCAACTTGCATGTCAAATTTAAACAGATATCTTGTGTGACCTGATAGAGCTCAGAGTATGCATTGGGAATGACTTCCAGCTGCTACCACACCAAATCTGAGCTCAGCATCTGTAAAACTGTCTGGTTACAGCCTTGTTCGTGTGGGCTAAGGTTGATTAGCTGTGGCGGCCATCTTGAACCGGGTTGAGTTGTAGATTTACACCAAATGAACACATTCTCAATTAAATCCGTCCAGTGGTTTATGAGATATTTTGCTAACAGACAAACAGGCACACACACATAGACGCAAAAACATGATCACCTTTGGAGCTAAATAGTTTAAAGCATTTTCTCCTTGTGATAAAAAGAACAAAACTGTAAAACTAATATAAGTTTATTTAATGGTGAAACCATCCTAAAGGTATATTGTCTGACATCTTGGATTAATGGTCACAGACCAGGTGTAACACATCACGAGTCTGCCAGAGAAAATGGCTCTGACCGAATTCTATATAGATGAACAAAGCGCATCCAAAAAAATAATCTCTCCCCCCCCCCCCCCCC
>NC_051445.1:21957711-22000527 GCF_001649575.2 Kryptolebias marmoratus
CCCCCCCCCCCCCCCCCCTTTTTCATTTTCCCCTCAACATCTCTCGGAGGTGGTATGGGTGCTGACGTACGCGTCCCGGCCCGGCCCCCCTTGCTTTTAAAGCGAGAGGGAAAAGTCCAGACGCGGCGGACGGAACGAGCGCGCACACGCGTCTGGTGCGCAACAGGAGACGGAGCCGGAGCAGGAGCCGCTCCGGGACGCAGAGCTGCAGAGGTGTGGAATACCTTCTTCTCTGCCGGTAACACGCAGAGGAGCAGACCGGCACGTTTTTTTTGTTTTGTTTTGTTTTTTTTTAGCCAGCTGAAGTGAAACCAGAGAGTCGGAGACCCCGACGGGGAGCAGCTCCTGGAGACGCGCCGGACCCGGAGAGGAGCCAGGGCGAGCATGAGGCAGCAGCGGAGCGCCCGCAGCTGAACCCCGGTCATCAGAAGCGATTTACGCAGGAAAGGGGAGCCGCCATGAACTCGTCTGAGCCCGCGTGGCTCTACGGGGAGCTTTGGAACGTGAGCGTGGCGGAGGAGGAGGAGAAGCAGAAACTTCTGTTCGGGATCGGCACGGACAACTTCATCACGCTGCTGGTGTTCGGGCTGATCTTCACCCTGGGCGTGCTGGGCAACTCCATGGTGATCACCGTGCTGGCGCGGAGCAAGCCGGGCAAACCGAGGAGCACCACCAACATCTTCATCCTCAACCTGAGCATCGCCGACCTGTCCTACCTGCTCTTCTGCATCCCCTTCCAGTCCACCATCTACATGATGCCCACCTGGGTGCTGGGCGCCTTCATCTGCAAGTTCATCCACTACTTCTTCACCGTGTCCATGCTGGTGAGCATCTTCACGCTGTCCGCCATGTCCGTGGACCGCTACGTCGCCATCGTGCACTCCAGAAAGTCGTCGTCCATCCGCGTGGCGAGGCACGCGCTCGTCGGCGTGGTGGTGATCTGGGTGCTGTCCCTGGCCATGGCCGCGCCCGTCATGCACCACCAGAACCTGTTCCAGCCCGGGGAGAACAGCACGTACTGCTGGGAAGTGTGGCCCGACCACAACCAGAAGAAGGTCTACGTGGTGTGCACGTTCGTGTTCGGCTACGTGCTGCCCCTGCTGCTCATCTCCTTCTGCTACGCCAAGGTTAGACAGCTGCTCCCGGGTCAATGCATGCCCAGTCAGACCAGAACAACAACAACAACAACAACAACCAAAGGTGTTTATTCTCTGTTTGCTTATTTACAGGTGTTAAATCACTTGCACAAAAAACTAAGAAACGTGTCCAAAAAGTCAGAGGCGTCAAAGAAAAAGGTATGTATGAAGGGGGCTGGGGGGCTGGGGATCATGTCTTCAGAATAAAGACAGACTGAGTTTTACACTGAGCTGCTGAATAGATTCTTCTTCTCCTCTTTTTTTCACCCCGCTGCTCCCTTTTCAGGGACTCATCCTCCTCCGTCTCCCCCCTGTCCTCGCTCCTACCTCCGCGTCCTCTGTAACTGCGTCCACGCATCTCTCTCTTTGTCGAACAGATGCATAAGTCTAATGTGAAATCGTACAGCCACGGGGATGTGTTTAAGGTAGAGGACGCTGTGAGGACGTGTGAAGTGAGAAAAAGTTGAACTACCCCAAACAGGTAGCTTAATTGCCCCCATTAAGAAGTCATCCACTTAAAGATATAATTCAATTCTAAGCTTACGTAGCACTAGTGAACATGTGTGTATGTATTTTTATTTACTCATTTGTTCATTACTTTCTTCATTCTTTGTTTTTGACATGCTGTTTGGTGTCATCCACAAGGGGGTGCTGTAGCACTCACAGCGCCCGCAGTTCCCTTGATTGAGCCGTTAGGTCATAAAATAAAGAAATGTTCTACTTGTCATACTGATTGCATTTTAAAAGTTGTGCCTGAGCTCCTGGCTGTAATGAATGGGACCACCATCACCCTCGCTGCTCTTCAGCTGCTCTTCCTCTGTTCTTGTCACAGTGCTTCTCTCCCCCTGCTGCGGCTTTAGGAAAAAAAAACTCGCACAAATCGCGTGGATCAGCTGGAAGCGGTGCGCGCGACACTGGGAATTTTGACGAACCAAGTGAGGAGACCCAGTCCTGTTTGTTGGAGCTCTGCAGCTCAGACAGGGACATCATTTAGAGTCTAAACAGCTCGCAGAAAGTTGGACTTTACATGTCTCCGTCGGCATTTTGGTATCTTGAAAAAAAAAAAAGGTTTTACACAACCACAAGTCAACCTGTATCGTTTTGGGAGATTTTACCGCAAAAAGTTTGTGAATTTTTTTTTAACGTCACCTATCTTTTTCACAAAGTGACTGTTTGAGGCTTACTTTGTAGTCTGTCTTTCTGTCTGCCTAAGAAGGATGCTGTCAGGGAGTGATGGATACATGTGCGCGGTTACCATGGTGACCCCGGTGCTTGTCTAGCAGCAGCTTTAACATTTGATCTTAGCACTCGTTACACTTCCCGTTCAGTTTATACATCAAAACTCTGGTATTTTGTCAGTTTCCATTACTCAAGTCTTTAATCATTGTTGGGCTTTCAGCTGATGTATGTTGGAGTTTCGGGCAGTAGCCACATGGGCACCTCTCAACACTTCTTCAGGAAATTACTCGCTTTCTAATCTTATCTAACAATCTGTTGTTGATTATAATTTTGATCTTCCTTCATCGTGCTCAGATATACAATCACCACGGCGTTCCGCGCTACAGCTCCTTCTATTGACATTCGGCTTGATTAAAAGCACATCCCGGCGCTATAATGGCCTCCGGGAAGCTCGATTTCCCAGCCGTTCCCGGCAGTCCAGCACACTCTCACTGGGCGATGAGCATCTCCTCACCAGGAGCTGTACTCGTCCCTCTAAATTTGCCAGTCACACAGAGAAAAAAAGGATTTTTGTCTTCTTGGAAGCTCGGAGTGAGAATTTTGGAACCTTAATTGCTTTCTGTCGGCCCTTCCTGGTAAAGTGCCCCAAAAGGCAACGTGTTATCAAACAGGCAATCTAGGCCTCGTTATTCCCGGTGGAGGGAGGTCATTTTACTGTAGCCGCACAGAGGGACAGTTATCTGCTGTCGCCTGCTTGATTGTCGATCAGCCTTTCTCTCTGTGTGGTCGCTGCTCTTCACAACTGGTCAGTTTAACAGCACCTTCTGATAGAGCCCCTCCCAGTGCCATAAAGCCGGGGGGGGGTCAGGTCTGCCTGGGCTGATGAGAATAGAAATGAGCTTCGATGTGATTGTGTACCTCTCTACACACGTTTTATGGCATTCGGCTGAAAATAACGGTGGGAGGTGAAGCAGGTGTGTCAAATATTCTCATGATTTACTGAGCTCACGGAGCCGAGTGTTGACAGAACACCCCCCCACCACACACACACACACACACACACAGGGAATATTACGAGGCTTAATGATAAACGTTAGGCAAACAGTGTATTAAACCCTGACTGTAATAAATACATTTCTGTGATATTTGCTGTTAAACTATGACAGATGTCAGCGGGAACAGTTTCCACACACAACTGAAAGTGCCACATTTACATAAATGCAGGTGTAGCTTCTCATAGCAGAATATGTTGCCTAAAAAGCACATCCTGTCGTCTTCAGTGCGTTTAGACACACTTGACACTGTATTAAGATTAATGCACAAGTACAGCATTGCAGTCCCTTTGGAGAATCAATGAAAACGGAATAATGCAGATGCAGGGACCAAAGAGATCAGCAAGTCTTTTAGTTTCGTTTGTTTCATTTGAACTGGATCTGCAGGAAGGTTCTGCTTTAAATCTGAATCCTGTTTAAAATGATTTTAACAAAAAGCACAACATGACCGATTCTCTACGTTTTCGACTAAAGTGACTTTTGAAATACGTTTGAAAGGTTAAAAACAAGCTGAACTATGAAAGCTCTCCAGCTGTGGGTTTAGTGGTGTGAAGGGTGAACACATTTTTAGGAGGGAACAAATGGCCACAACACCTATAGAGTCACAGGTCCAACGATGACTCAACTCCAGGGCTCAAAGCTTTCCTGGCTGTTGTGTTGCTTTAAAAACATCCAAACAGGAGGAACAGTGAACTTCAAGTATTTCACGTCTAGTTAAAATGGGCAAATTCAAACAGATAATGTGACCGTCTTAATCACTTTTTTGTTTCTTATTGGTATCTGGTAGTTATTTCCTAGTAGTGCTTTTCCAGTCAGAGTGGGGACATTGGGAACACTTTGAGTGTTCCCAATGTCCCCACTCTGACTGGACACTCAAAGTGTTCCCAATGTCTGTCTCTATCTTTGTAGTTTATTTTGAAAAGACTATAAAGTGGAAACTAATGGTCAGCTTTACTGTCAGAATACAAGAATCCCCTTGGCTTTGATTCACGGTGGTAATGAAGGATTATAAGGATCACCGGCTAGCAGCAGCACATGTCTCTGTACCTGAAGCCTCTGTTTCATTAGAGGGTTTTCAGCTGCGGGACTTGGGGTGGTGGCGGGTGGGGTAAACTTTATGTCACCAGAAGTCTTCATCCCAACTGTGTAGAAATGGTTATTTTTTTCTTTAAGCAATATTATGAAACAGGCAACGGCCTTAAATCCCGAAGTGGCAGCAGCGACTAACACGAAGAAGCTTTCTCTGCTGTGTCGACACTTGTGTCTGTTCATTAGCCCTGCGTGACAAAAAGAGCAAAATCAGGACCAAGTAAAGGTCGTTGTGAGAAGCAAGAATCTCTGCAAGTTGTTTAATGTTTGTAGCGGGGGGCTGGTAGGTGGAAGGGGTGGGGTGGGCGGGGGTGTTGGATAGGACCGGGGGATTGGAGCAGGATTTCAGGGTGCGAGTAGTGGTAGGGAGGGTCAAATAGACAAAGAAAAATTAAATAATTACCAACAAATTCGAAGACTGCTTTTCCTTAAAATGTCCATCCCTAATGATCAGTGATGCTAAAACGTCAGCTTTGCTTTCAGCGAGAGTTTAGCAGCAGTGACAGTGCGTATATCCGCGTATGACCTTTTAAAGTGGGATTATGAATTATTTATGAATATTTTACATGTCCTCGATAGCTCATTGAATGACCTCGGTTTGGAGAAGGGGTTTAATTTTGTCCAAGCTAACAAGCCAACCAGCTAGTAGTAGGCAAGACTAAATTTGATTGTTGCCTTTTGCATGGCTGTCAACTGCACATTACAGCACTATTAACAATAAATGTTGTGGTTAATTCCAAGCGAAAGAAGCGGCAGCAGTACTTAGCTGTAGCACTTCCAGTGTAGCATAATACTTCTGAGCGACTAACTATAATATGCTAAATTGATGGTGGTGTAAAGGTTTAAGAAATAACATTCCCATGAACCATTGTGACATTTTTTCGATGTACATTGTTTAGAAATAGCAGCAATCCTCTTTTTGCTTCGCCCCCTGCTTGGACTAGTCATGAGCTCATCAGTTTGGTCAGAACTAAACGCTTGTTTTTCCAAACAGGTTGGTCAAAGCGCTATCTACGACAGGTAAGATAGTTCATAACAGCTCCACAGAATCTTAATTTACATTAAAGGCCTAGCATTCGTTGAAGAAAACATATATCCAGCTGCCATTCATGCTAGAAAGTTGAACTAAAATAATCTTATCTTTAAAAATCTCAGTTCTAGTTGTTTTGATTAACCGTTAAAAATAACGTTATTCTCAGAGTATGTGTTGTACATGACTTTCAGCTACTACCACATCAAATATTAGCCCAGTATTAGTAAAATTGACTGAGGTTTAGCCATTTTAGTGTTGAATAAGGTTGACAGACTGTAGTGGCCATCTTGAATTGGCTCCATAAGGTAATCAGTTGGAGAGGTACATCCAAAGATTATTTCCTGTCCCTTTCATTCAAATCTGTCCAGAGGGTCATGAGACGTTTTGTTCCCAGACAGAGACACGGACAACATCGTTGTCCACTTTCGCCTTTTGATTAGCGGGCGACAATGAAAGCTGTGTCCGAATCCCTGTAAGTGCGACAGATCTTGAATTTTTTTGTCATCATTTTCCTGAAGTTTATGCTACGGGCACCGAAATCAAGTTGAACTTTTCATGCCAGGAGAAATACGATACTGAGCAGGCTATCTGTTTTCCTCTGCCTCTCGTCCCCATGCTAAGTTAACCCGAGGAGAATAATAGTTTCATTAACCTTCCCCAGCAAGAAAGGGAATACTTCAAAGAGTGGAAGTGCTCCTCCGGGGTCTGAGCTAGGTTATGTAAGGAAAGCTCCCCGAGGTTTTGTTACTCATTCTTGTTGAAAGTTGGTGTGTTTTGTTTTTGGTGTGTGACTCAGAGTATTACTGTATGTGATGAATAGGTATATTTTTATCACGAAGGGAGATAATCAAAAAAAAAAAACAAGTACTTTGCGGCAGGGAGCACAGTGTCCTCAGTGGAAAGTGGAGCGATTTGTTCAAACAAGTGTTTAGCCAATCCTTTTTGCGCTTGAGAAGCGTGTCATCGGCTCACTCCGAGACCTGTGAAGCATAATGAGACAGACAGCTGGACAAAACAAGGTCATTCCCACTGCTGGTGAGCATTTCCACTATTTGTATTTATTTTATTTTGAAACTTCAGACACCCACGATTCACACGGCCTTCAGAACGTCGAGGCGCCGCGTTCGGAGGAGCACGACTGAGGCCCCAGTAAAACATTATAGTTTGTGAATTAAAATGCTGGATACAAAAGTTCGACCAGAGGTTTGAAAAACAGCAAAATAATCAGCGCTCGGCGGTTGCCTTTGAGTTCGCCAGGCTTCCAGATGGAGAACACAGATGGTTATGGGTAATTACCAAAATAAATATTCGGCCAAATCATCTTGAAATTGTGTAAGTGCATCTGTAAGAGTCTTAAGTGGGACAGCCGATGCTTCAGAGGCCCCACTTCACCACCACCCTCAGTTGAGCCGTAATATCTCACATGAAAGACTTGACCCCCAGCGCCACACAGTTACCCCTCACTGGGTTTGGAAGTAGCTTGAAGCAGATGCTTCCAATATATTACCAGATTATGCCCAATGCAGCGCTGCATTACACCTGCAGCTTTAAATGAAGGATATTTCATTGTTACTCCAAATATATTTTTAAACATTTTTTTGTTTTTCTTCCTCTATGGAAAAATGTCCATCTGTAGTATTCTAACTAATAACCTATAATACCAAGGCTGCACCTTTTAACTGTATATATTAAAATACAGACTTTACCAAAACCTTTTTTTTTTGTTGTTTTTTTTTTACCTTGAACACCGTTCACAGTCTCCTTTCAGTTATTAACAAGGCTGTAGGAAGTAGGGGTGCGGAAAGTGCTGCAGGACACTCTGACGGCTGCCAGAGGACCTGCAACTCCTAATACATAGTTGAAGAAATAAGGAAAAATGAATACAACTAGATTTTATTTGTGCTGAATGTGTTCAAATTCCAATATCACTTTGATACTATTGAGTTTTGTAAATCTGGTGTATAAACCAGCACTGTTACTGTTATAGCAAAAATTTTACAACCGCTTGTAAAAAGTGGACAGATCTACATTAAGTCATGATTGCAGTCTTGTAAGTACTGTCTGTTTGAAGTTTTTAATGTTCATATTCAGATAAGACAGTGTGTATTGCACTACATATATTTGGTATGATTGTATTTTTCACACGAGTGTTTAGGGTCATACAAATTCACACATGACCACGCCCCTCCCCAGCTTAAACACGTTCCCACAGATAAAGGTTTTAATCATTTTAGCACAAAGGTGACTGGATCAGAACAGAGTGGAAACTGTAAAAACAGCGTTGTTTTTGGTTTGGTGTCTGGGGCACAGGGATAATGAGCATAAGCAAAAACTAAAAGGATCCACGACTCAAGCGTACACAAACAAACCAAATCCATAGTTTTTAAAGAATGTCAATTTTTCTCCAAGAACTCTGCGTGTGGGCGGTAGGTGCCAGTGCTTTGTTTTTAATCTAATTCAGAGCTGGGTCGATGGGTTCATAGTTAGCAAAATGAATCTGATTAAATGGATTGAACTGGACTGATCCGGACAAAACATATTTTAATTTCAAACAGGAACTCTGTTTTTATGCACAGCGCCTGGAGATGACTTTGGTTGTGAATCGGATGTACAAACACGCCTAATTTAATTTTCTCTAGTTTAATAAAATAGGGTTAAAAAATACTTTGAGCATTGAAATGAGGTCATTTCATGTAATTGCAGAAGACATGACGAGTAAATATTTTTTTGTCATGTTTGCTCAAAAATAAACATCTTTTCTCCAGTTTAATCACACGGAACATTCCTGAACTGCAATAAAATGGATCACTGCAAAAATATAACGCCTCAGTTCCAAATGTGTCTGCTTTTACTTCATTATATAAAACCTTCCAGTGTCATACGAGGTGATTTTTGACAAGTGCTGAAAGAAACGTGTTGGCTTTGTGCGTTTTTGTGATGCTGCTGTTGATATTGGCCGAACTGTTGGCTCTCAGAGAGCTGAAGTGAAAACGTACATGTATCCAAACTAAGCAAATACCATAGTATGGGAGTAAGGGTTGATCATTCAGCCTAGCTCTCCTTATATGGTTTATTTTTAATATCAGAGGGAGTAAAGAAGCTTTCCTTTAAGCCATTATGTCAGAAAAGCTGGTCTTCCAGTGGAAACGTTCAATTCCTGCTTCTTTCCTGCAGCATTTTTAACTTAAATGTTTATGACACCGTCTGAATGCACGCATCATAGGGTGTAATCTTAGGAGTTAGGTTTCTGTTCACCTGAGATATCTTACTCCAGACAGTTTCTAATAGGATTTTTCCCCCCCCTATAAGTCTCATTTCCTCACTCGCTCGAAGTGTAACGGCTACATGTTTCCACAGTGGAAAACAGCAGTTTTACAGGAAAGGCTCAACAAAGTAAAAAGACAACAGTTTCACAAGAATCAGGAACTTGTTTATAAAAATGGTTGATGATCCAGTTCAACCCCAGGTAGTTTTCTGAAAGTTTTGTTGTTTTTAATCTGCATGCCGTGGGGATGTGAAGAATAACAGATTTGTACCAATGAATGAAAACAATGTGATTGGATCAGTGGAGGATCTGTCTATTATATCTTATTTACCAATAAAATCCATTCCAATTGAATCTAATTTCAGTATTAGATGGAAAGTTTACAAATAGGGTCATTTCTACAGGCATCCACTGTAAAAAAACAAATAACATAAAAGCTGAAAAAGTGTAGTTATGTTTAGATATGAAAAAGGGATCTCCTGTATTGGCTCCCTTTAGAGGACAATTCTTCTCCTGGCTGTAAATCCTGCTTTTCATAGGTATTGTTTTTTTTCATTAGTGACACCCACTGTCCAGGAGCAGAACTGCGGTAGTGCCAGCACACCAGCAACAAACACTAACGTGTGCTTCACTTTGATCGTGTGGATCAACTAACATTCCAGGAAAAGAAGATTAAATGGTCTGTTATTGTTTATAAAGTAGGAAACACGTTTAGCTGAGTTACTTGAGTTAGTGAAAAAGTGGTACACACATCTACAGTCGTCAGTTTTGCAGTACGTTGCGTTGACTGTGTGTTGAATCACAGTTCATATTAAGTCCCATCGTATCTTGATTAAAGACTAAACTTTATTGTGATTCGGGCTGAATTGTATTGTTTGGGTTTGTGCTGCTAGTGTTGTGTCGTTCGTGAAGGATTCGTTAAAACGAACAAATCTTTTGAGTGAATCACTGAATCACTTTATGAACTGATTCGTTCCTTTCTCAGTTCAGCTGAGCTCATTGTGAGCGAGCCGGTCGGGAGTGGAACTTCATGTTCTGTGACTCTTTCGTGATGTGAATCTGGACGACACAGCGGCGTGCGGCGTGCGGGCGGGGAGGGACTGATGTCGATGCCTGAGCGAATGTGACTCATGATTCGCTCACTGCAAATGAACTACATGTATCACTCACCGCTGTTCTGCATGAATAAACTTCATTAACTGAATGATTCGGTCAATGAATCTTTTGAACGAAACATGTTAATGATCTGATTCTAGGGATTCAGTACACTAAAAAGTACTGCCATTCCCATCGCTAGTTCGCAGTGTGTCGAGATGCGTTTGGGCCACAGACCAGAGATTCACAAACTTAATTCACTCTCATTAGAAGTTCAAGTTATTTACATCTTCACTAATATAGGCATTATACAACACTTCCATGGATCAACAGCAACAAAAAAAAATTACTATCACTTTTTCCCACAGTTTCCCTACTATACAATATTTTGTCGCCATGCACAAGATGGCCCATTACCTACTGGGTATGTACTTGATACATACTGGGTGCATAATTGGTACTTACAGGATACCCATGAGTAAAGCTCATGAACGAACCAAATCCATTGACGGCTCATTAACAGAATCGATGGGAACTGAGTCGCAGTTGCGAGTCGATCTTTTTTCTTCTGTTTGACACAGATGCTCCTCCACTGAGATGGAGAACACAGAGTGTTTATTTGATATGCAAATATTGCATGACATCATCTGAGTCGTCCACACTGTCTTCATGTGAGTGCCTGGTCTGCAGCGGTCGAAAGGGGACAGTGGTGGGTGACTCAAAAGGACAAAATGACTACTCTGAATCAAAGAGAAGGTGTTTGGATGGCCTTTTTTCAATGACAAAAATGGTAAAAGCTAAATGTAAGTTTTGACAGAAAAATCTCTCTCGCTCTCTTTATATATATATATATATATATATATATTGGTGGGATGTTTAAGTTTGAATGATTCTAATTCAGATCTTTCCCTATCAGTCCCCCAGGGATTATTTCCCAGGTAAGATGAGTTTCTCCTGTCTGGTTTTCTAAAAAGCGAATAAATATAAAAAGGAGCCAGTCTTTTGAACGACTACTTGAAAGGAGTGGATCCACCATATCCAGCTCCCTTCAAAAGTCTGTAAACCCCAGCTCTAGTTGTGGAGTCATTATGTCTCGTAACTGAATGTTGAGCCAAAAACACATTTTTCATTTCTCAGTCAAAACTATTCCCATCATTTGCACAATGATGCAAAAGAGTGACCTGAACTGAGCCATTAAAAAGACAGAAAACAGGGCTCTGCTTTTGTTTCTTCTTCTCTCGACGACCACAGTGCTTTGGAAACTGGGCCAGCTAAAGCACCGCTGTAAAACTACAGACTACCCACGATGATACTGTCGGGGATGTAAAACTAAAATCATAATGGCTCTGTTTTTTGCAGCTTACTTTGGCTCCCTAGTTTAGTGTGAACTGAATTTAAAGTTCCTCTCTAACTTTTAATGGCTCCCTCCCACTTTATGACCACCACGGTGGTCTCCCTGAACCAGTTTAAATAACTTTGAATGTATGCTGTTAATGCATCCCTTATGTTAGGTTGTGTTTTTTGTTTTAAAGCTACGCTATCAGAGTTTACTTTGCTTATTTTTACATTGAGCCGCATTCTGAGCAGGAAAGTTACGAGATTACGAAAGCTAATTTATTCCCTGCTTCGCACATTTATTTTCCTTCAATAACACCATATGGAAGGCACATCTTTCCTAGTTAATATGCAGACTTGCCATGTTTCTGTTTTCTGTGGTGTGAATTAATTAATTGTCAAATAAACCCTCTTCTTAGCTGTTGTCGAAAGGCAGACGAGAGGACAGGCAGATCAGGCAGCATGTAATTATTATTATTATTATTTTTTTTTTAATGACACTTCCCAGCTTTAGCTCTCCTGATAGTCTTGCCAGAGATAATAACATCTAGCGCTTTCTCCTTAAACGTTGCAGTACAGTGGTTCTTGTGGCAGTAAACCGTTTAGATCCTCAGTTAATTTACGCTGAAAGACCTTTAGATAAATAATAATAAATAATAATAAATAAACCGTTGCAATATGAGGCTCATAAAGACATTTCGAGGAGTGCATCTGAATGTGCTTGGTAAATTATCAATACAACAGATATATCTTGTGCTGCTCGATTCATTCTTTTACCGCGCTGTGAGAGGAGATGCTCACTGGATGAAAACCACAAGGAAATCTGTTCCCCCTCAGCTCTGAAGATCTTTTTTTTGTTGTTTGAAATCTTTTAGTTTTGGTTTGATTTCCAGCTTGTATCCGTGTTACAGCCTCATTATAAAAGCCTGAGGACTGTAGCTGCTGTCTGGTGGCATATAGAGCAGGCAGGGTGTTTTTTTTCTCAAAGGTTGCAGACTAAAGGGAGGCTAAAAAGAAAATGAGTTCACGGTTTTGACTCTTGGCTTTCGAATATCCCACTGCAGCTTTGTGGGAATGTAGGATTTATGGGTCCGTGCTTATAATAAAAGCATCCATCCATCCATTTTCTTTACCCTTTCCGGGTCGCAGGGAGCTGGTGACTATCTCCACCCGTCACTGTGCGAGAGACAGGAGACACCCCGGACAGGTCTCCAGTCCATCACAAGGACACTTATGCCCCTTTTCCGCCGGCTCTAAAGGTCCCGGCTCCACTCTACTGTCAGTGCATTCTACCTGCACTGAAAACTATGAATATCATATTGGCCGTCTCTCAAAAGTATTTTGCTAAGGGCTGATGTATTTCACTGCAAGAATGAATAATTGCGAAAAAAAACTAAAGCAGAATATAAATAAAAAGTTCTCCAAGTCACTAAACCCTTTCTTTTATACTAAATAAGTCTCGTATCCCAGATAAATTATCCATGTCTGCAGTCCATCAGCACACTGACTAAATGTCTCATCTCTTCTTCTGTTCTGTGGTTTTCCCTTCATGGCTCGCAGACGGCTCAGACAGTGCTGGTAGTGGTGGTGGTGTTCTGCCTGTCCTGGCTCCCGCACCATGTCGTTCACCTCTGGGTGGAGTTCGGGAACTTCCCGCTGAACCAGGCCTCCTTCGTGTTCCGGGTGGTCTCCCACTGCCTGGCGTACAGCAACTCATCGGTCAACCCGGTCATCTACGCCTTCCTGTCGGAGAACTTCAGGAAGGCTTACAAGCAAGTCTTCAAGTGCCAGATCGGCGGCGGAGACTGCCCGCTTAACGACATCAAGGAGATCCGCAGCAAAGCGGAAACGCCGCCCTCGACTAATTGCACTAATGTTTGACTGACTGTGGCTGGCGTCGTGGAAATGAGCCCTGTCAGCTGTGAGATCGCAGCTCGCAGTGAGTCACGGTGACCAAGTCATCAGACATGAGTGGGTTTGTTTGGGTAAGTATGACTGATTGTACTCTTCCACATAAGCGCTGGTCATGATACCTGGACTGGTGTGGAGCTACGGAGGCTGCGATCCGCTCATGACAAAAACCCTGTGGTGTCTTAAACTCAGGAACAGAGTTGGGCCTCGACAGGCAAGAGATTTTAATGGCAGACACTTAAAAATCAACATCATGGTGTATTTATATGTTACATTTGAATATGAAGAAATGTACGCTTTCACTTACAGTAAGTATTCATCTAATTAACAGACTTTTGCATTGTAACAACACAAAACATTACTGCCTACAGCTGTAAAACATTTGTGTTTGTGTGTCTGAAGAGAAACCGTGGTAACGTTTTGTGCAACTGTAGCATTTAGTAAGGACTGCCCTCTCAGATTTGTACAAGTTTTGATACTTGCATTCTCTGCTGGCTGCCTTGTTGCCTTGTGAAGTTCGATATCCTGATACTTTATGTTGCTGCTGTAGATAAGCCACTCTCAGACGACACATTAGCTTGACTCTGAGACCAGAGTCACCTTGCTGCTTTGAAAGAGAATGCACCATCAAGAAACTTAAAATTATTACCTGTTTATCCATTACAAACTAGTAATTGCTATGCTTAATGTAGCCTTTATGCTGTATATTAAAGTTTGCTTACTAATGTCATCAGAACTGCATGACCTGCAAAGACCAATTCTGATTTTCTTTTTATTTGAGTCAGATATATAATACATCTATAAGCCTTGTGTTTTACAAACCTATGTAGTTTTTGACTCTTATATAATGGTGCATTAGAGCCACTTCGAAAAAAAACCAAAAAGGTTTTGGGGATAAAGTTGGAATGTCATATTCTAAAGTCAAGATGTTGAGAAAAGAAGTTAAAATTGTTTTAGGACTAAGTCCAAGGAAGTGAACCCTATTGTGTTCCTGAACCCTACTGATTTTTCCTCCCATTTTTTAATGTTATTGTAAAGTTATGGGTGCATGTTTACTGTGTAAACTACAAAATAACAACACATTTTCTTTTTTTAAAATTCTTTACAGTAATAGTCCCAAACTTATACACTTCATGTTGAGCTCAAATTTTTGGGTGACTCTAATATGCTGCCATAGTCCTAATTAGCACCAATGTGCCACGGATTTAGTTTCAAATATATTACTAAAGATTTGTTTTCGGTTTTATTGTTTTGTCTTTTTCATTGGTTTTACAAGTGTTTGTTGTTATAGAGCTGTCACGGTTTGTTTTGACCACTGAACACTGCTCTTTCACACCCACTAAACATGCCACATTGCTAACAGAAGCAGCTAATGGCTCCTCACTGGTTAAAATACCCTTGACAAGGGATGCACCAATCAGATCGTGGCATTTGTTTTAGTAACCGAGGACTCCATCTGTACAGCCGAAAGTTCAGGATTCACTCAAAGTTCAAGTCTTACTCAAAAGACCAAGGATACTGTATACTCTTCAGGTACCTGCTCAGAGGATCCCCAATATGATAATGTCAATCAAATACAAAATGATACCATACAATATAACCCATCAAAAAGACAAAGAGGATCTTTTTACTGCATAAAGAAGAAGGTATAGTTGGATGATAGCCCACAGCAGATCAATGTCACCTGATATTGTTTATCAAACCAATTTCCTTCATTTCTGCTCATGTATCTAAACTAAACCATGTCGGATGCCTCAAACCAAGTGGCAGCTCAGAAAGGTCTTTTAAAGGTCTGTTGTGGATTTTCTGAAATAATGGTGGACTTACCCAAATATTTGAACAAGTCCAACTGTCTTTTGTGGCATTTATTATAAAATAGAGTCTGATTGAGTTGTTACGCACAAAACAGGAGCTATTTATTCCGTTCTGCAGCCGAACACGGTTAAACCCTTGAGCCAATCGGCCTCCGAGACAGGCTCATGGACAATGCATGACACTCACTGTCCCAGATGGTAATATAACCTAATCTAAATGGAACATATTATCAACCTGGTTATACAATGTTCCTCTGATACACAGCGTGAGATAATGATCATGACCTGATACCCTAAAATATTCTTTTGAACTCAGTAACATCATATAATTTTTCATCTACAAGCCCTTTTCCCATGGGCTCGACTTGGGTTGATGTGGCGTTGGTTCAGAGGCTTTCCATTGGGTGATCCTACCCGGTTCCAGCTCGGTTTTTAGGATCTACCCTGCTGAGGTTTCAGGCGAGCTACGCCAGGCCACTGATTTCAAGTCAGCAGACTGCAGGCTGCTGATTGGCCAGGGAGCCACGTCACTGGATGAGTCATGGCAGCGACCTCTCGAAAAATGTCCTTTTTCCGCAGCTACACCAACTTGCTTCTGTCCAATATTTTGTAATGTAAGCCTTCTGTGCCTCACGGTTAACTTGTGTATGACTAGCCATAGACTGAGCACCAAGCATACCATGACTTTGCTATCCTCCATTGTTGGGTGTCACCAAAAAATGACATCAGAGGAGTGTTGAGCAGCCTTGCTATGATGATCCTGCTCATACTGAGGCGACACTCACTTGTATGGAAAATCACAGAGACAGTGGACAATCAGATTAGGGCGAGGCGGGGTCACGCTACAGTCAACAATCGAAAAACAGCTTTAGCATCAGACACGTTTTCAATAAAACAATACGCACATACTCCTGGTCAGGCTTTCCTCCACACATAAAGTAATTTTCAATCATGACTCCCAGACATCAATATCAGTTCTGGACATTGATTTCAGCTTTTTATATAAACAAGAAACTGCTCGCTTGACTCATTTTCAGTGGTAGAAATACTTTGAAGTGGTGCCTTTTCTCAGAGTATGCCGTATGGATAATCAAGAAAGAAGCAGTAAATGTCATCAACACACAAACTTGCTCACAGAGACCATATGTCTTGCTCTGTTCACACTTAAGACAGTTAGACATCAGGCAGACATATTGGCAAAATAAAAATAAAACACATACATCAGCCCATCTGACTCCAACATTAGCATTTTCACACATGGCTTCTAAAGACATAAATCACTTTAATGAAACATTAACAGGGAAAACAGCTATGTATACAAACATGCACATATAACAATTACAACAAAGCCACAAATCATGCATTCAGTAAGACCATAAGTGATCGAGTAAATTCATTTGCCTGTATGATCCAGGAACAACAGCATAACAGACTAAAAAAAATGTAAGATTGGACCAGGTGGATTACAGTTTCTTCTAGTTAACCTGGATGACAAGTGCCTAATGTGTAGGGTTTCAGAGACAGTCTTTCTTTAAATGATTCCACCAAAACTAATCTCTGATCAGAGTTAAGACTAGCCTGTGAAACTCGCTGTTGGAGTGAAGTTTGCTGTCAAAGAGGCTGAGCGGCTGATGGGTCACTGAAGCCTATAGGAAATCTGGTAGGGAAAGGTGTTGTTCAGGACTCTTATTTTGTGTAATACATTGTGTTGAATACAGAGGATTCACAATGCAGAATTTTGTGTTCGTGTGTTGTTGAACGGAGCAAAATGGTAGGATATTGCTGCCACCCCAGTACAAAAAGTAACAAAAAAAGAACCGTATCAAAATCTGATTTATGTGTTATGCTTTATGTCTGAGACATGGGAGAATGAAATGTCTTTCTCAGACCAACCTAAAAAAATAAATAAGTAATAAATAATCTAAATGACTATTAATAAAAATAAAACAGTCCAGAGGGCAGCTTTAGGGACTCTGTTTATGAGCCTCAGCCTCAGGGAAGAAGCTGTTTCTCAGCCTTGTTGTCCAGGCTTGAAGGCTGCAGTAACGTTGCCAACTCCTCAGTAAGGAAAGTGGCTATTGGCTGTTCTAAAAGTCGTAAAATGACATCATCGCCTAATTTACATGACTGATCAGAGAGGAATAATGTCATGGGAGAGTCAAAAAGTCAGTAAAAACATCCTAACTCTGTTAAGAACTACAAAAAAAAGTTTCTTCTCTTGATTCTTCTTCTTTTTTTTAATGCCACAGTTCCATTCCTCATCTTTTATCCAGGTCTGGGATTGGCAAAGGCGACCCAAAAGAGACACTCAGGATTATTTTAGACAGAAAGTTTTACATTTACCTCCTGCTATCGATCAGTCAGCAGCAGCAGCATTGGCCATGTGCGATTCAGCTAGGGTTTGGATGTGGTGGGGGGAACATCTCCTGCCCTGACTGCAGGTGTGTCGGTGGTTTGGGTTGGGGGAGGGGACCACAGCAGTACCTGTAGCCCGTTGGAAATGTGCTTTCACGCACTCTCCAAAAGTCTTCAAGAACACTAGAAAAACTCGCTAGATTTGTTGCAAGTTGCTTTTTTGAAAAATAGTGGCTAGAGGGGTCTGAAAACTCAATAAAGTTGCTAAGTTGGGGTGCAAAACCTTCTGCCGGAGGGAAAGAGGGTGAAGAGTTCACAAGCTAAATGGGTGGGGTCCATCATAACGGGTTTTGCTTTGGTTCTGCATCTGCTGCTGTAAATGTCCTCTCGGGAAGAGAGGCGACTGTCTTTCGACGCTTGAGCCGATCAAGTTGCTCTTCGCAGAGCCTTGTCGACAGGCTCAGAGCAGTTTCCACACCAAACTGTTACAGGAAGCGTCACGTTGTGATGTAATGATGCAGGAGTGGCAGTGATGTGCTTCAGTACGGCAGTGACAGAAACAGCGATGTGTAGCAGGTTTATTAAAATATAGGAAAATAGGTGAAATATAGGTTAGAAATACAGTATTGTCATTTGGATGTACCAGCGTTGACCTCACTATAGCAGGACGGGTAAAACTAAACAAGAACAACTAGGTTTTTTCCAGAGAGCAGATGGGGGTCAGCTGATGCCTTTGCCCAGTAATAGAGCTGACTCTGTGGACGGTGTTAGAGAAGAAAAAGAGCATTTTATTTTCACTGGACCTGCTCACGACAGCGTAATCCTTGAGGTGTGAGGAACATAAGTATTTGTTGGGGTTAGACAGCGGACATGTCTCTTCATTTGGAGAAAAGAGTAAAATTGGTTGCTGCATTACTCGATTTGTTTGAAATTCAACTACATAACATGAAAAAAATACAATAGTGAATTTAGTGACGCTTCAAATTACAACCAAAAGAAGAGTCATTTTATTTATAAGTTTTGCCTGTAAAAAAGCAACTCTCATTTTTTTAAATAACTTTTTTCTTAAATCATAACAAAAGACATTGAAAGTTGGGAAGGTCATTTACGTTTAGTTTAGAAGAAGGGTTCAAAACACTGAATTGCATAACAGTTAGTTTTGCTACAATTTTTTAAATTTTTGTAAGAAAAGTAGATTTTTAAAATCAGTCATTTTATTCGTTTTTGCTTCTTCAAAAGCCTAAACAAAGACAAGGACAGCAAATGTTTTATCTGAACTTGATGAGAACAGGAAGTGAAACATTCAGAGATTGCTAAAATTAAAAATTGAAACAAATTTGAGGGTTTTGTATCGTACCCCAGTGTTCATGATCGAAACAAAAACATCCTTATCTTTATTAGTGCCCAAACTACAGAAGCAGAACGAACAGATACAGGCGTTCCCCGTCAGCCACTTCAAACTACAGATGAAGGGGAAAGTGGAAACAGTCGCGCTTCTTTTTGTGGCCGACGCTTCGATCCTGATGACTGCGTTGACCGGGACTGCAGTCATTTGGAAAAAGGAAAGTTGTTTTAATCCTCTTCGCCTTAAACAGTTGTTCCCAGCGGCTGTTTATGAAACACCTCAGAGTCCATTCTTCACCGAGTGAAAGCAGAGCCTCTAGCATTTGAAATAAATCACGACTGGGACGAACCCACCCGCCTGTAACGCTGCAGGAATGTGAAGTTCATAATAACGTGATAATAAGAAAACATTCTGTGCGTTGCATTATAAAACATAACGCTCAGACGGAAGCCATTTAATCAAAATATACTTGACTGGACTGACGAGCTCCAATAAACGGGCCAAAAACATCAGCGTGGCTCATGTGAACATTAGTTTTTTAACCCACTGCAACACTGTTAGTGTTGCAGGACAGAGTCACTAGAGTCATTTCATCTAGCTGCTGCTTAAATATAACCCAAAATGTATTTAAACAACTGCGAAAGGCTAAAATGGTGGAGAGGGATTACAAAATGTTCACATGAAATGCTGTGATTTTTTTTTAAGATTGGACTGGCTAAGATAACATGAGCCCACAATCCTTTTTTATAGTCGGCTGCATTTAATACACGTCTACGGCAAAAGTGAGTTTAGCTGTTGTCTCCGTTTCCCATTTCTGTGAAGAAGCTCTGCTGAATCATTAATTACTGACCAATATGTAACACCTGCTCCTACAGCATACTTCTTAAACTTTTATCTAAATTTTGTTTTTCTTGTTTGTTTATTTCTGAATTCGGTATGTTGTTGCCATTTCTACGACTGCTATTATTTACAGCACTGTAAAATATTTTCACTGTAATTTAGAGGCCAAATATGTGTTATCCTGCTGTATATTTAGAAATGTAACTTTTTTTTTTTAATTTTTAGTCTGTAGTGACTTGATGATGAAAATTTTTATTTTGAGCGTGCCTTTATTAAAGGTCAATCTTTTAAATAATGATGTTAATTTTATTGAGTACTTCGAGTCACCATCCTTGCTGTTGTGTGTCTATTAAATTGTGCAAATGTGATATGAAAAGATCAACCGAATGTGAAGAAAACAAACAAAAAAAATCTGGTGTTTTTGACCCATTTTGCTTGGAATGCAGCTCAAGAATATAAAGCGTTTGCTGAAGTACTCTGTATATGGATTGTGCTTTATGTAGTGCATCTCATATTATAAGAATAAATTCTTGGTTTGTTTGAAGAAATCTTTCTGCTTCGTCTTTAAACAAAATCATGCTGAGATTTCCACACAAATGTGAATCGCTGCTCTTGATGAGGGTTTGGCATATATGAAAAAACATATATATATTTTTTTAATCTAAGTTCACCCACAACACAGAGAAAAGAAAGAAAATAGCTTTTTACTGTAACTTCTCACCACTACTCAGACTCTAGTGTTGATGAGTATGTTCGATTGGTCTGAAAATATTCATGGAGTTGATGAGCAATCACATCAGCTCAGTCACCTCGACATAATCTAAACAAAAAAACCTGTTTTTCTGTGAAGCTTTACAGTCAGGGTTAGTTTAATAAGAGATTACTTATGAATATATTCCTATACAGTCGTAGAATAATCATTCTTCATCCATATATTTTTGTACAAAGAGAGAAAATTCAAATGATCTTATAACACCTTTGTGAATTTTCTCCCCCCTGTTTTTTGAGATTTCCTGACACCTACCAGTTGTTTTGACTGAAAAAGTAGCACAGGCAGCTGGCGTTCTCACACTGCTCAGAGCTGCGGTGAGTTGGGCGTTTACAGCTTTCAGCAGCCGCTACAAATTTGGTTCAGATTTTCACGATCTCCTTGGGACAAGCACGGCTTGCTGCCGACATGCGAAGGCGGACGATGATGTTTTTACCCGTGTCTGATACCAAAATGTCTCATGAAGCACTGGACATGTAGCATCTACACCTTGAACTCAAACTCATTCAAGATGGCTGCCACAGCCAAATTACATATAAGTTGCTCTTAGTCTGTCTGTTTTACAGACATCAAGATAAAATTCGACGTGGTAGAAGCTGAGAGCCACTGACAACACATACTAAGTGTGACTTCTCACCATATTGCATGAGATTTCTTTTAATGTTTATTTTTTCCAAGGATTAACCAAAACAGCTACAATTCCATCATGCCTCAAAATATGATCTTTGTCTAAAACTCAGGCTTGAAAGGTGGAGGATGATATACATGCCTTCAAGGAATCTTTAATCATAATGATGCAATAATTATTGATTCACATTTTAAATTCGTTCAGAACTTATGATATTCCCAGCTTGACTTTATTGACCCTCCTGTGGATGCGTCATCAAATTTCTAAATAGGTTAACGTAGATGTCATTCGGCACAGACTTGCTTTGTGGGCCACCCTCAGTCCATTATAATAACCAGACAGGTTACCTTAACCTGTACTTTGTATAAAAAATGTGTCACAAGAGTAATTCCAAGTGAAAATGTGCCTTTTTTCGGGCAAATTTGTATCTCCAAGTAGTCGTTAACAGTTGCAGCCCATTGAGATATTTTAATCCTTCAAAGACAAACCAGTGTAACATGGAATATTCTGTAGAGATCTGACTGGAGATCAGAAGCGTTCTAAACGTCTTTTTGGTTGCAAACCTGGCCTAAGTCACAGGGTGTGTGATTGTGAAATGCTCTTTTGGTGACCGACGTCCTCCGCTCATGAACTCGAATGCTCGGAGCTGCGAAAGAAAGTTTTAAGGACAGCAAATGTTGGGTTTGCTGCCTGTGCCGACTGTACGTTAACAGACGGATAAAATAAAATAGAAATCTTCTTGGAAGAGCTGACAGATGCGGTTGTATTCGCAAGACGAGCTAGTGAGCAGAAAATGAACATGATTCATAAATGTCCTTTCATGAAAACCAATAAACTGCTTTTACAAGAGAGAGAAAAGCACTCCGGCTGCATAATGCCCCCGTTTCTTTCTTGCAAAGAAGGAAAAAAAAATTATTGCTAATTTTACAATTGCACCTTGAGTTCAGCACAATGGCTCCAACCACTCTAGCCCGTGAGAGGAAGGAAGGAGAGCCCACATAAAAATAAAAAAAAGCCCACTCTCATGGCAAGTGGCAGAAAAACACACCTCTTTCTCTCAGTCACTTGAAAACAAAGACGTTGCTCTCTGCCGAAGCACAGACGGCGCAGCCTCATTTCCTCTGAATTGGCTGTTATCTAATTGGCATTGATGGAGAGACGAGCTCAGCCCGACGGAGCGGCAGTGCACATCGCAGATATGAGCTCAAAACATGGATCCAAAAGGTCATCTGACATGTCTAGCCTTTTTAAAAAAATATACATTATTCATACAGGCGAGCTACTGTTGCTTCCTTGACACTTTCATGTTTCTAATTGACTAGGTTGCGATCCGTTGAGCATTAAAGTCCTTGTCAGAAACAGCGTCGCCTATGAATTTCAGACACACTGTTCAGAATTTCTTTAGAGGAAAATGCAAATCAGCCGAGTTTATTTGCATTATCGAAGGTTGCTGTGCGAGAGACGCATAAAAGTGAATCAGTACGGAGAGAAAAACACCGTAAATGCAGTAGCTGACATTTAATATTTCATTCAGCAACCACCAACCCCATGAAAGCCCATGTGTTCGTTGCTAAAAACAGCACCGCACGCGCTGCGGCGTTGGCTGTTTTTCTGCCCCGCAACAACTGAATCTGAGACGAAGCGAATCAGATTTTCTCGCCGTTCTGTAACTTTCGTTGCTAGCAGGTCGTACAGACGCTTCACTGGAGCTGCTTAAGTAGCCACGAGTGCATCCATTAACCACCCTCCACTCCAGTTTCCACAGGGGGTTCTCAGCATCCATCCACTGGGTTTCTGTTTGGAGCCAAGACTGTGTTTTTTTGTTTGAACCACTCATTGTTTTATCTCTCACTGCTTTTTAGCCTTACATTGCCCAGGTCAACCTGCAACAATTAGTTTGTCTATCTACCTTTTGAGTGGTTTATACCAGAATGTCTTCTGAGTATCACTACAAGAATCCGAAGCACCGTCCAACAGTGGTACTTGTACCTCAGTTTGGGAACCATGGACCTAGAATATTCCTGCATTTCACTGTTGATACTTTCTACCTTCGAAATCAGGGATTATGCTTTCAGGAATTACTGAAGGCTTTGTTTAGATATTTTAAAGTGGAGCTCTGTAAGAAATTCATGAAAAGTGAGTATCTTATAGTTCATTAAATGACAGTTTGCAAAAACTGACCAGACTGACAACCTAAAAGCTCATCCAGGTGGGGCCAAAGTGGATTACTTCTGTTTTAAAACACCTCTGATCTTAAAAATTGCATAGCTGATCGCTCAAACACCACTATGTAAACATTATCATTACAGTTAGTTTTGCATTTCAAGATTATTTCTATAGATTTCAGTAGTTATTTTCATGAACACATAGCAGCAGCAGCAGCTAACTGTACCAATTCTGGTGCAGCCTGAGGGCCACTTCCAGCAGTGATCACAATATAGCTGCTAAAATAAACATGGTATGTGAAACTAATGGCAATGCGAAGATTTATACAACAGGATTTATACGAATCACTATGACATTTCTGAGGTTTAAGTTTTTTACAGACGATAGCAGTCCCATGTGGTCCTGGCCTGAACATCCCGTCAGAAAAAAGCTCTTGCTTCTCCAAACTGAGGCTGTTCAAGAAGCTACCGACAACAGGTAAGATAATAATCGTTCGTAAGATTTCCACAGAGCCCCACGTAACACAACTTGTAGCATGCGTGAGAAAAACCGGAGTTCCCAGAGAAATGCATGCACTGGGAGAAAATAAGAACCCAACGCTGACAAACCAAGAGTTGAAGCGGAAGCCTTCACGCTGTGAGGCATCGGTTCTTTTGGTTATCGTCAGGTTCCATTTCTCTTTTGATCCAGAGCCTCCAGCATCAGAGATGTTAAAGCAGACCCACCAGGGGTTGCCACTGTGCTCTACTGGAAAGTAGGATGCTGATTTCGTTATGGTCTTCATTTCCCCAACCAGAAACAAACCAATGAACTATATCCCCTCAGAGCTCGACTTTGTCAGTAAGAAAATCCCAAGAAACCTAAAACTTTTTTTTTTTTGCAAACATTACTTTTATATTTTTGTGCTTTTCTTCCTGTATTGGTGGCTTTATTACTTTAAGCCGCAGGGCCCTCATGGTTTGCTGTAGTACAGACTGAAACGCTCCAAATTGCTCCTGGTCAGCTTGTTGTCTTGTGGGAAATATTTTTTTTGAATACTCCACACCAACCTTTGCGGGCGTCTTAGAGTTTCTGCTTAGTGTCAAGCGGTTTGTGTCAAAGTGCATCATATCGACTTTATGCCTTCATTACCTTGAAAAAAATCCTGTTACTTAACTCATTTTGTTTTCTTCAAAAAAATATACTAAAAAGGATATTTGAAACGATCAGTGCAGTCTAATCAGAAAAGGTCATTAGTGATTCCTAATCAAGCACAATAAGTAAGACTTTTTGAAATGATTTGTTTCGGAAACTAATTAAAATTCATCAGATGGTGGCACAAACGTCTTCAGCATACATTTGATGGTTTTCTTACATAAAAGGGAATTATGTTGTTATTGAAACCACTATCGCCAGTATGCTCAATGCACAAAACATGTTGATTTGCTTGTATTTTTGTTGATATTCGAAATTCTGTACTTCCAGCCCCAATCTGTGTGATTCACCCGTGATTAGCCGTAACGCTGTGTTTACTGCATCCTTGCGAAGCAGGTGAGTATCCCGCTGTGAATGTTTGTGTTCTTGTAATTTTGACTCATGCATCATTAGATAACACCGGGGGCTCGTACGCAGCATGTGAAAAAAAAAAAAAAAATCGGAATCAATTAAGATGAGTGTTTTTCTTGATTTTGAAGAAAGTGTTCGCTTGCTCAGAACGGGCCAACTCCAGCTGTTCTCAACGGATGGTGAATTAATGAGCTGCACCACTCTCTATGGGAAAGAGAGTGGAAACATTGTGTTATGCACTGATGTATGCAAAATATCAGTGTTCATTTTATGCTTTTTTGTTAAAAATGGCATATTTTGAAATCGGTGAGTAAATGGTGTGCAACTTAAAACGTATCTGCGGTGTTTTGACATTATTAGTGTTCAGCTGCAGTCCCAGACTCACACAGGCTGCTGTAAAAATGTCCAAAAAAAATGATGGTTTTAGAAGTTGAAAAAGTCTTAGGAGTGGAGGGTGTGGTGAACAAGTCGCAGCTAAATGTCAAACTTTAAATCTGGGTTATTATGTGCTTTTTGGTCATTCAAAGTTGTTGCCATTTTGTAAACTTTGGACCAAATCTTTCAGGGAAACACTTTTTCTGGCAAAGTCAGCTGCATGTTATATACTTTTTACTTGCTGGTCAAATACATAATGTTGTGCCCTGTCATAAAAAATGAAATCTCAATTTTGATCCATTGGGACAAGCAGAAAATAGCTTTGTTTTGTGTGAATTTTACACCTTAAATAAGCTCAGCCTGGTGTATGGCTGTCCCAGTAAGAAATCCCAAAACATCCAAACTAAGTCTGAAAGGTGTGTCTCATGCATTCATAGTTTGACACAAAAACAGCTTGATTACAAGCACTACACGGCACACTCATGCATAAATCACAATGGACTGTTTTGAATGTGTTAATCTTCCTCGGTGACTGTTCTGTAAACACAGTAAGACATACTTGACAGTTTAAGTGGTGGAAGAAGTCGAGTAAACAACAGTGGAGGACTCAAACAAAAGTCAATCAAAAGGCCAAACTTACATCCTGTATTTGCAGACACTGCCCTCCTCAGTTGCCTCGACTGTCTATAAGTGACTGTAATTTTAAATGAGCATGTCAATACATAATTATATAAGTATTTCACAAGAGAAAAAAAGCACCATTTCTGTCAAATGACATGAGCAGCAACAGAAAAATGGAGTTGAAGTTTGGATGATATTGAACTGATATCATTCTGATTTCTGGCTTATAATACTGAGCACTTGAATGATAACTGAGATATCATCATATGAAACGTTTAGAGTCAGTGGACTCCAATCCTGGTCCTCGAGAGCCACTATCCTGCATGTTTTACTTGTTCCTCTGCTCCAACACACCTGATTTGAATCAATGGCTGATTAACAGGCTTCTGCAGAACATGGAGAGGTCATTTCACCACTGAATCAGGTGTGTTGGAGCAGAGAAACAAGGAAAACATGCAGGATAGTGGCCCTTGAGGACCAGGGTTGGAGACCCCTGGTTTAGAGGGAATCTCATGCGAAATTATTGAAGATCTTGTGAGATTCACTAGTTCTCCAAGTATGTGTTGAAGATGACTCTCAACTACTGCCACATCAAACTTGAGCTCAATATCTGTAAATCTGACTAGGTGTCAGGATTTGGGGTTATGTTTTCATGTTTCAGTTTGGGTTTATTGTTTCTTCTTGTTCAGTTTCTGCCCCTTGTGTTCTTTGCATTTCGGTCATTATTCTCTTGTCCTCTGTTATCACTTGTTTACCTGCCACGCCCGTCTCCACCTGCTCACTTACCTGTGCCCACTTTCCCTAATGACCCTCTGCTTTTAAAACCTGGTCATTTCCTCCATTTACCCGCTGGACCGTTGCCGCTGACACGCGCTGTCTGGTTCCTCCCGTGTCTTGCCTCGTCTTATCGTTAACGCTACGTCTTGGATTTTTGTTATTGTTTGGTTTTGCTGCCTCGTCAGCCTTTTGTTTTTGTTCTTTTATTAAAAGATAAATTATTCTATTTCCTGGAACCAGGATAAGTCTGCGCATTGGTTTAGCTGCTCTCTCCTCCCAACCTGACACTAGGTTATCGCCATTTTTGTGTTTGCCGAGGTCATTCAGCTGTTTGCCGTCTTGAATGGGGTCGAATTTACAAGTTAATCAGTTGTAGATGTAGATACTTTGTATTGCCCTTTCACCTCCAATGGCAGGTGATAATAAGTAATTTAGTAGTACTAACACTATTCCCTTTAGCCAGTTCATCTCAACCTTGTTGCCAAAATGATGCTTAATAGACAATTTATAATTATAGATAAAACAATATAATAACACTGGCAAGTACATTCTACACCTGTGCAATGTGACCCTGTTTTCTGTTGGAAACAAGTGGTTCTGTTGCACTATTTGCCAGATGGTCCATTATTGTCCATCACAGGCTGATTCAACCAAAATTACAAATGAGTTTCCATAAATCAAACTGTGCCAAGCCCATCGGGAGGGACTAAAACCATCTTTTCCGTGAAGACAAGTCTGAACTATCGTTTTTTTTTTTCTGCTCCTCCGTTAGTGAATCAGCGCTTTCAGTTTTCATCTGATTAAAGCCTACAGCATATTGTATTTTCTCAGCACTTGGCAATATAGATTTACACAGCTGCTCTCATTATTGTGACTTTTGCAAGAATCTAGTTGCCTTGCGAGGTAATGAAAGAATATCTGAAAACAAGGTTTACCCAAAACATCCACGAAAGTCATTTAGACTAACTTTTGTGCTCGCTTTCTTGGCTTTTCCGCATCGTACCCAGCAAGAGTAAAATAGATGGAAGAGTTGTTGAGAAACACACTCCTACGCTGATACAGCTCTCGAACATTTAATGAGGAGATAAGTGTAATAGCTGTTGAAATAGTGTGCGTTTGCTGCTATTAACAGCGGTGGCAAATGCAAAGTTTATCTCTCAAATTAGACTTGGCAGTTACATATCTCTGCACTTGACTGTGGGAAAACATCATATGTACAGCAGGATATTATTTCCCCTGCGTTGTGTAGCTCTGAGGTCGCTGTGATCTAGCAAGACACGAGCACTGCAAAAGCCTTGCAGAGTGAAAAAAAAAACAATTACCACAGCTACATATCTGTTCCCAGAAAAGCATTAGGGTAACAGCATGGGTTTTCCCAACTGGAGAGCGTGGTCTGAGTCACAGACATACAACTAAAAAAATGTTTTATGGGCACATGCAACCCTAATAGCTTCATAACTGATCTGAGAGCAGAGGAAAAGGAAACCATTTAGCTTTGTTTGCTTCCCTCACAGTGTAAGGTTCTCTGCAGAAAATTCAGTCTCCATTTGTGGGGGAAAGATGTGGCAAACTGCATACACAAGGACCAGGCTTTGTTTTTAAAATCATGCGTATAAATAAGAAATTCTAAAAGAAACGCATGATTTCTAACGGGAATCATTAACATTTACTTTGCGTAGCCAGTGTTATCGGCACAAAGGGCCTATTTTTACTTAGCTGGCACTGTCTGTCAAGTATGTTCAGGTTAATTTGCAAAGTATAGCTTCTTAGTGCCACTTAAAGATTAAATATGTTGAGTGTCCATGAACAGAATACCAGGCAGTATCTGATAGCAGCGTTACAGTCTAGATATTTAAAACCAAATGGCTTGTTTTGTATTCAGATCAGGCTTTGCACTTGTGGCTACAAAGGCTGAAGAGGTCCCTGATGATGGAGTTAATTCCCTCTCCTTCCCTCCACTGCCGAGACAACAACTATCACCCACCTCCCTGGATGGAACACTTACTGTACTGGGTGCAGGCAAATAGACCAGAATATTAATGCTCTGATAAAAACTGATGGACAAAAAGGACATAGACCAGGTACCACCGCTCAATCGAGTTATGTCTGTCTTTTTTTTCCTCCTACATGGAGACATCATTTATTACAGATGACTTCCAGAGAGTCATTAGTCCTCAACAATGCCGACTTTGCCTTACCACCATTAGCCTAAAGGTAGGTAATTTGGAGTACTTTAGTTCATTAGGTCTGCAAAATATGTGTTGCTGCAATGGCACCAAATGTCGGGCAAAAAGCTTTGAGACATCTGTTCTTTAAGGTGGTTGAGGCATTTTTGAATTTAGCTATATGATCACTATAAGACCCCATGGTTCTCAAAGTGTAGTACAAATACCACAGGTGGTACTCAGAATCCCAATAACGGTATGCAGAAGATACTTTGGTATCAGCTGCTGTATTTGTGCTGTTCTGAGAAATGAGTGCATGGAACCATCGCATCTTTAACCGCCCTCTTCAACCAAGGTTAGATGTGTTTTTATAGTTTCATGCTTTCACCTGAATCAGTCCTATAATTGAAAGGAATCAAGAACAGGGAACAGCTGACACATGTGAGCCAAATTGAGACAAATGTCCTTTCTTTAGCCCAGGAGTTAGAACAAAGTCTGTTAAAGCTTTTAGAAATATTTAAGGCAGTATCTCACTGGGTTGTGACTGTTGGTGACTAGTTTATGAGGGAGTCTAAGTGTCCTGAAACATCCATGGGGGTTCTCAATTTTTTTGTATTTTTCAGTTGCTCATGTCTTTCTCTCTGTATACTGTACATTTCTTTAGACGACCTAGATTGAGTTGTGTGGCACGGAAGATGCCTAATTAAAACAAGGCACATTTATTTATCAGAGCACTTTCATCATGCACTCAAGCAACTCATCTTAATGGTTTCTATTTAGTTCTCACTGCACATCTCAGCAGTAATTTTTAATTCTGATGTGCTTACAGTGATAATTATATAGAGAGCACAAATTGTTATTAGACGGCATAAGGACACAATGAAGGCGTTGAAACATGAATGCAAATACACTCTAATCTGCATTCAGTCCTCAGAACAGTGAGCTCCTCATCACCTGTATATCAGATTTTATATCAAAGCACTTTGTTTCGCTCAGGCAAACATATCAACAGATGAATCTAAATAGGTTTTTTAGACAAACATCCACTGAGAATTCTTGAACTGCTGATTCCCTGACCTACCAACTTATCTGCAAACGAGGTTTAAAAGAGCAAAAGTTTTCCAACAAACTAAATGTCTGCTAAACTAATGCCTTCTAGACAGACTCAATAGTGCTGTTTGTAAAATGATTTGCCTCAGAGACATTTACAAAGATGTCAACCCAGGAAAATAAAAAGGGCTGATGAAAAGAGGTCTTGGAAGCCTTAGTCTGAGCAGAGATCCCTCTCCCCAGAGGTCTCCTCCAGGGCAGCACAGATGCGTTTCCAAGCCATCTGCAACAAATAAGCTGCCCAGCAAGTTCTGGGTTTTCTCCAAGGCCTCGTCCCAGTGGGGCATACCCAAATAACTGGTTTCTTTCAGTGAATTCTCTGAGCGTCTTCTGTTGACTTCAACAAAATGCTGGACCATCGCCCCAATAAGTCAGTCCTGAGGCACCGTCTATGAACTCCATGGGATTTGGCAGTTGTGTCCACCAGTACAATTCAACCATATTCTGTGAATTAAGGAACTTAGAGTGACTTTCAAGGGGGTCCACTTCAGCAAAACACTGTTTAACAATCTTGGGCATCCAAGATGAGCAATTCTTCCCAAATCCAGACTTCTTCTATTACAAAATGCACATCAGTTAGCACTATTTAAAATACTGCTCCAAAGTTTGCATTTGATCTTGCTGCTTTACGACTGCTCTGCAGCAGAATACACATTTGCAACAAGAGGAACGAGTACTGATCCCATCACGCTAGTATCAATACAATCCGACACCAATGTAGGTGTCATATGTTGGTGTAGATTTGCAGTCATCCAGGACAAAAAAAACAAAAAAGGATTTGGACCCCCTTTGCCTGCAGTGTGATTGAAGCCTACGTACTGTATGACTTTTTATTTTTTAATTGTCAGTTGACAAATCTTACATTGACGTATATGGCCTTTGCACTAGCAAATGTAGTTTACTTTTGTCTCTATTTCTGGTAACTAAACAAACAAGGGGGTATTAATAACTCTAGTATATGGTAACTGATTCGTTTTCCTATTGTACCAAACCAGGATTCATGCTCTAGTGACTAAGATGACTAAGATATTGAAAACAGCACTTGAGTTCTGAATGAGCAGCCTAACTTAAGAACCAGGAAATGGACCACTTTTCTGCATCTCCTTCAAGTGACAGGTCCACAAGTTGGTCTCTTCTGTGGTGTATGTGTTTTTAGAGATGGCTGACTGTGCAAAATGTTTTAAAGAAAGCTTTCAGTACTCCATCCATCCATTTTCTTTACCAGCTTCTCCATTCTGGGTCGCGGGGAGCTGGTGCCTATCCCCAGGAGTCACTGTGCGAGAAGCGGGGGGCACCCTGGACAGGTCGCAAGTCCATCACAGGGCCACATATACCCCTTTTACACGGGCTCCACTCTACTCCGCTTGCTTTGCGCGCGTTTCCACTGGCATTTTTTCGAGGCCGGCCCTGCTTCTGCTTCGGAGTAGGGCCAGCTAGGCTGGCCCTGCTTTGGTGGGTGGCACAAACTTAGCTCCTGTTCACTCATTGGTTGTGGGTGTGACCAGATGCAATTAAAGAGCGAAGGTAGGAATATAAACAACAGCGTTAGCTTACCCTGCAATGTTTCTGTCGTCTGTCCCCCAGCTGAAGACGCTGTAAAGCCTGAAATCTCCGGCGGATAACAGCTGTCCTACTCCGCGCAACAATCGCGGCATCCAGAGCATTTCTTCCACTGCGCCTCTCTTCCTGAAGTCTCAGGAGAATCCCCATAAGTTTAAAGTAACTGCAACAAAACAGGGCCAAAGTTGTCCATAGCACTTCCATTGTTTACACAACTGGTGCCAAGTTTTGGTAGCAAAAGGCCCAGGCCGGGAAGCGATCCTGCAACCTTCTTGCTGGGAGGCAACAGCTCCAACCACTACGCTTTCAGTACTCAACCAAACAATAATATAACATACAGTAATTTGAGCTAAATGGACTGCACTTAGTCTATAGCACCTTTCTTGCCAACCAAGCTACTCAATGCGCTTTACAACACAATCTGTCCTCATTTACCCATCCACACACACACATTCATACAGCACTCTACTACATCTCTACAAAGCTAATCTGAATAAAACATTCTGCAGAGTCTAATCAGTGCTTTAGATTGTATTCAAACACTAATGGAGCACACGTCGGCGGTAATGAGGGATTCAGTGTTTTGCCCAGGGACACTTTGATATGTGACTGCTGCCAAGAATCAAACCGCCGACTCTCTCATTGGAGGACGACTGCTTGAACCACTGAGTCACAGCCGCCCCCTAAACTGCTCAGGCCAGCACCCAGCAATTGTTGGAAAAAAAAAAGATTTCTATCCAAACACTTATGTTACCCAGATTCGCAGTCGGTTTCCAATAATTTTCTTCTTTCAGGCACCAAGGCAAAGTTTTTGAGTTAGCGCATTTCAGACAGCCATGTTTGTGCCACCGAGTGCAGAATCAAAGAAATGTGTTTGTTGTCCTGTTTAAGGAACACTGAAGGGAACGTACCAAAGGAGACATGTTTCCGAGCACCGTGAGAGTTTTTTTAAAAACACAAATGTGTGCAAAAACAACTGCTTTTAAGAAAGATGCTTAAAAACTTTCTACATTGTGGCTTCAACCTTATGAGTCATGTTGGTGACTGTGACTTATGTGGGGAAAAAAAAAGCTTTTTTATTATTTTTTTTTTCTTCCATCCTACGAATGTGAGCCAAAGTGTTTACTGTGTGGGATGTTAGCTCTTATGAGATGTAGGTGTCCAGTAATGACTTTCTGTGCTGTATGACACAGGTTTTTCTCCTCACAGTCCCTGCTAACAGCCTGCATCTGCATTTAATCTAATATATCCCGCATGAAAATTCATCTATGGATTTTTCAAAAGCATGTACAGCAGCGCAGACAAAAAATGGGGAAAGCATTAACGTCTGATGGTCAATTATAAAACCGAACCCATTTTTCACCCAAATAACTGCCTGTGGATAATGCTTGAAAATGGGGATTTCTTCCCCCTGAATCAAAAGAAACTTTATTTCATTTTCAGGGCTCTGCAACTTTTCTTTAATAATACAGAAGCTGTGCCTGTTTTATCCAAACCGTGGTCCTTTTATTCTGTGCATCAGCTTCAACACATTGATATCATCAAGCTGCCATCGTCTTGGAGACAATCCTGAGAACAGAACTTAATTTATTCCTCATACATAAAAATAATAACATCCCAAAACTAGAAGCACTCAAGAGAGCACAAACCTCCGCCAAGGCTATGGCGTCAATAAAAAGTAGTGCGGTTTGGATCACGAGCTGGATCGCCATCAAAATTGAGTCAATTGTTTTTTGTTTTTTGCGACAACCCTAACATTTCCTGAAAATTTCATCCAAATCTGTTCACTAGTTTATATCTGATCCTGCTAACAGACAAACAAACACGACTATAGAGCATAGAGGTTTTAAAAACAGTCACCTGTCAGCTTGACCTCGTGACCTTAAAATCAATTGGCATCATCCTTGACCCATGAGGTGTCCAGCTGTGCAGTTTGACATTCCTACACTCCAGAGTTAGAGCACAGAATCACCTGGGATCTTGACTTTTGACCGGATCAGCACCAAAATCTGATCACTTGTTCCTTCTGCCACATTTCATGAAAATTTCATGAAAATTCAAGTAATTTTGTACACAGACAGACAAACAGACACTACCAACAACACAACCTCCTTGGTGGAGGTAATGAAGACAACAATTTTATGTAAGCTTTAATGAATTTATTTTGCTCTGTGGACTTGTATCTCAAAATAAGCAGCAAATTCAAGTGTAACAGTTTTTTCCAGCATTTTAGAGTAAGTATGACAAACAGAAATATTAACAATCATACAAATAAAACATTTCATGTCTCAAATAAGGCGACGGATAACCCCATGGACATGACAAAACAGCAGATGTTAGACTAAAGCTATAGTGGTAAAAAAAAAACAATTGTTGCACCACTGAAGGAAATATTTCTTATATACAGAATAAAACCAACACATCAAAACATAAAATGAGGTTTCTCAACAGTGCAGATAGCAGATATATCATCAAGTAAGTTGCAGAAATGATTAGGAGAGAAAAGGAACATGGTATAAATTTGAAGTTTGCATCCAGACATCGTCAGGATTCTGATGTAGTTAAAGAAGCAATTAGAATAAAGTTATGTAACAACGTCAGGTCAAAAGCTTGGACATACTTACCCTTTTGACTTGAGTGAGCAGGTGTGTCCAACTTTCTTTTAAATGTTACCATATTCCCTTTCTGCATAAACCGTTGATATGTTCATAGACGTTAGGTAAGTGTTTGCATCATAAAAGGTTAACACAAAATCGAGCTGCCTAAATTCAATATCATGACTACTCCACTAAAACTAGAAAATAAAATGCTCATCGAAGTACATAATCAAATCAAACTCATTCAATGCTCAGAAATACACAACAGTTTTATTATGTGGAAAACTGTTTATAACTGGAAAAAAGTGTATTCTGACCATTAACATTCAGCAATTACTATAACATCTTATAACCTAATAATACTTTTGAAATGCATGTCTTTTAGTTTAGCTACTTAATTCTGCTTTTTAGATGTAGTACACAAATGCTTGCTTACGACCTATTCAGTTTAAGACGAGTTAGTATTACTGGATTCTCCTTACTAAGATTTTTTTTAAAAATGCCATTTTACCCACTGACATTCTTTCCAGAGGTTAACAGATTAATGGATCTGCTGATTAATTTGGCTGATTTTGACCTTTTCTTTTCATTCTTTGAAATAATCAGCATCAGCCACACTTGAGCTGATTAACAGGCAGGCACATCTGTGGGCAGCACGGACAATAGAATCAGTGTTAAACATGCGGGACTGGGTCACTGTGCCAATCAAAAATCTACCGCCGCTGTGATGAGAAAAAACAAACAAAACAAAACAAAACAAAACAAAATGGCAGATGTCAAAGAATTTTGAATATCGACCGTAATACGTGCTTACTTTTAGAAAAACAATGTAACGCCTAGTTAAAATGGTAGGGCCTTCTTTTCTCCCAGATCCTTTTAAGTGCTTTGATATGAAATGTGGATAGCTCTGCTGCTTTCATTCAGCTGACCTGCATCATACACGTGGGAATAATTATTCAAGGCTTTAGTCTTGATGACTTGATATTATCAACTCTGCTTCTGATACAGCAGAGTTTCTCTCTGCTGAAGGCAGTGCATCATCCATTAATTAGCCACTGGCTGCCTTGGTTTCTAAAGACTGGTCCTGACCAATAGAACAACGATACCTGTGGACCTCTGATTATTTTCACATAAGTTTACAAATAAGAGACAAACCCAAAAAAGCCTAAATATACTGCAATTATTAGACCATTTGAGTGAACTGTTCCACTGAATTATGATTTAAGTTTAAATAACAGTACCAAAACAGATATTTATCCACAACTGAGGTGGGTAAGAATAAGTACCAAAACTGTGTCCAGCATGGTTACAGTAGTCTAGGTTTGTTGCACAACTTTGCCCCGTAGGAATGAGCAATGCAGTGGTCATGCCCTAAAAACTCTAGAGCAATGATTCCCAAAGTTGAGGTCGGGACCCCAATGTGGGTCACCCAACGATACTCTCCAAATATCAAGTTACAATTAAAAACCCAGTTTTTATGATACATTTACACCATAATTGTTACAGAGAATTGAAATACAAGTCATTTAATGATTTAAAAAATAGCAAAATGGATGCTAAGACTGTTTGTGTTGTTATTTAATAGGATCGTTAGCATGTTTGGATATTTAAACAGCCAACAGATGGGGTCACGCACCTCTGTCACTGTTATTTTATGGGTTTGGGAACCACTGCTCTACAGTGTGCATCGTCTTCAGTGACTTTACAGCAAACACCGAGTACAGAATTTTACAGTTTGACTTTTTACCAACTGTCTTCTACCGTTTGCATCTAATTCGCAGGAAGTTGAGTTTCTCTCACCTGCTTCTAATGCATCACTTAAAGCAGATAACCCACTTCCTCAGCCACCCCTCGAAATGATTGTGCACAGTGTTTTTATATCAGGTGAAGTAAAAACTACACAAGCAGCCTGACAGTAGTTGAGACGTGCTGAGAGATAGAAGGCTATCAGGCGAAAGAAAAACGGCTTCGGAAGCAACATCCAGCAGTGGTTCAGGGTTCAAGGAAAACGTTAAACAAATGCAGTTTTACTACGATTATTTCCATCTTTGATTGAAAAGGTTTACGGAAGTCAGTCCATGGCTGTTGAAATTTTTCCAGTTTTCCAAAAAGCTACCGTTTGTCACGACTTACAGCCAGCATCAAAGTTGATTCAAAACAATGGTCAAGTTTGTCTTTAAAATGTGCTCTATTCATTTTAAACCCAAGTAGTCTATAATTGTTTTTTAATTAGTGGTTGTTGAACACTGTTCTGACTTCATGGGGGCTCAGTTTCTATGGTCACCATCGTACTGTCAGCTGTTGGCGTTTCGATAGGTTTGTGTGTTTGCGCTCTGGTCTGGGTGTGATGGTGCGATTGGTCAGGAGGCTTTGCATCACGGTTCATCAGTGCATTATAAGGTGGAAATAAGCTTAGTTTTTCAAATATTGCAATATAAAGCCCCCAAATATCACAATATTAGTTTTAGGTTGTGCAGTTTAGCCCTTCTTCCAAGGTGCATGAAAGAAGGGAAGTAAAATCTAAGCAGCTAAAGACTCTTGGAGTCTTTGCCTCCTTAGAGAGCTGTTACGGCCACACTTGTCCACATCTCCTGCCTAGTTGAGACGATTTTGTCGCCTGAGGCAGAGTTGTGTCAGTAATGGCACATCATGCCCTAAAACTCCAGCTTCTCTGAAACGGTTGGAGAGGTTTCTTCAGGTTGAAGAACATGAGATGAGGTTTGAGTCGTGGGGTTTTCTCCGGGATGACAGCAGCTTTGCTTTCCTCAGTAGGAAATCTGTTGTAGTAGACCTCTGGGTAGGACTTCTGGAACTGAAAGTGGGGAGAAATTAAACTTATCTTACAGGATTTGTATGCAGTGTATGGAAAGTACCTGATAGTGACACCAAACATTGGGAAATTAAATATTCTGATGGATCTTTGTGCAGTTGATTGAACCCAAAACAGTTTGAATTTGCTGTCTGAAAAGAATGGCACCTTTTACTGACAGTCTAATCCGAAAGTCTGAAAAAGAACTGCTCCAGAGCAGGTGGTTTGTTCACCGTATGGCACCACTGTGACCTGGTCAGGATTAAAGACTGCTGCTAGTACACCCACCTCCAGATGAGACGAGCCTAAATATGCACAGTTCGCTCATAAATTATCAGAGTGAAGCCCATTAAAAGGCGACTCTCAGGACTTATGGGAAAGACTCGGAGCGTTGGCACGGCGCTCACAGCTGCTTCGTTCACCATTTCAGCAGAAATTAACATAAAAGACAAACAGGTTTTCTTTGAGTGACACTTATATGTGGTTTCACAGTTTTTTTTTAATAAAGAAACCTTTATTTTGTAAAATCTGACAACTGGAAGGGTAACAGAACTTCCCAGTGAAAACTAAAACCAGTATGGAGTTGCATCAGGTGGGCAGGTGGTCCTTCAGTGAACACTTTTTTATTCACTCTGGTATAAGAATGTGGCCCAAAGCCTCCCAGAGGGTTTATTAATGTGAAACTAAAGACCTTTTCAGTGCTGTTTGGCTGTGGCCCTCTTACCCACGATGAATGTTTGCACCGGGAATAAACAAAGCTAGGCATTTTTTTTGTTTGTTTTGCATATTTCCCTACTAGTTCCACTCAAACAAAGACCATTTCCACAGCGTTTTACAGGACCTGAGATATATTCCAAGACAATTCTAATTAGCTGCAGGTAAATACAGAACCGTTAGAGTGTTGTTTTTGTTGTATAAAAGGTAATAATGGGTTTTATGAGTGTTTCCACACTGCTGTGAACATACTTCTATCTGTAAAACGGCTGTAAAGGTTGTTTGCAACAATTAAAATAGATGTAAGCCAACAAAAAAACAATTCAGCATGTTGATATTTTGACCCAGTAAAGAAAAAATAAATGAACGACTAATTTTATGTGGATCCTTGTTTCGACTAAATGTGAACTTCTTTTTTTCCTTATTATAAAATTTCTGTAACACTTTCTAGATTTTGGCTTTTGGTTGTTAAATTACGCAACGTCTTCATTGTGCCAAATCATTTGCACACACAAAGGAGTTGCAGCAAACCAGTTTTGCAGCTGCAGGTGTGTTACAGTTTTCCTGCTGAATCCCACAACATGACAATAAACCAACAAAGAAAGCTTGCCGTGCAACATGCTGAATAAACATTCATCGCAAGATTGTTGATGTACGCTGCACGGGCTCTATAGAATGCATCCAAAGACAATGTGATAATTTTACTCTTACCGTAGCATCCATATACATACCTGTTTAAGTCTTTTCCTCTTGTCCTTAGCAGGGAGCTCTTTGTCTGCAATCAGGCCTTCCAGCAGCTGCTGCAGGGGAGTTTGCGTACCAATTATCTTCTGCTCCTCGCAGTCGACCCTCCGGATCTGTTTACAAAAAGCTGGGGACGCGCTGAAGTCTGTATCTGAACCAGCATATTTGATCTGATAAAACACAGAAGACATGTGGCATAAAAGTCCTTCACTGCAAAAATCAAGTTTTTAGACTTGTTTACATCTTCATAAGATTTTTTTTTTTTTTTTTAGGTACCTGTTATGAACAAAATAGCCCATTAAACCTGCGCCTGGGGATTTTTGCTTTGAGTTTGCGAAGCACCTTCTACAACATATTTGAGCACAATCTAGCCCGAGGATTTATAGCAGGCTTGGAAAAACCCCCAACTGGCCTTCGATACCCTCACAAAACAACACTGAAAATCTACATTTTATTAACCTAAAAAAAAGAGAGGAAAACGAACATCATGCCAAACATTTTAACTTTATCATGATTTTATTTAGATTATTTTAGCTACTATTGAGACTGTCTTAGCTCATGTTTAGATATGTTTAGTTTCATGATTTTACTTAGGTTATCCTATAATTCATTTAGATTATACATGATTGATGTGTTTTTTCTGTTTCATTATGTACCTGCTGTATTTGATTATGTTGTTGTTTCTGTTGTAAAGCGCTTCGATCGCCTTGTTGCTGAAAAGTGCGATATAAATAAATCTCACTTCACTTCAAAACATATGTCACACACACACACACATACATATATCTACTCACACACACACCTTATATATACATATATAATTATCCCGTCATGAACTTTATATTTAAAATGCTAACTGGGGCCCGTAGAGTCTGAGATGTGACTCTGAGTTTCTTGCAGTCTCTGTAAGTTTGTAAGAACTGACCTCAAGGTGAACTCGATAGGATATTCACTCCTTGCAAGACTGACAACTGTCTTCCACTTGGAAGAAAAAAATCTCTCACTTTCGAATGATGGATGTTGAATTATTTGGAAATGACCATATAACCCTTCCCAGATTGAAGGGGAAGCAAGATTTGCTCCTTCAGTACCCTGCTGGATTCATTTCCTTCTCGGCAGTGTGTTAACACACACCTCAGATTTTGTGGAGGTGGTCACACTTACTGATCACCACTTAACCGTGTGTATATTTGATTAGACGCACCTGGCTGCTGCTTACCCTCTTAATTACAACAGAAGTTTTAAGGTTACACTTATTTATTCCAAATGCTAATTCTGCAATTCGGCTTTGTCTTTATGACTGAAATAACAGTGTGCAGCAGTATGTCATCTGGTTTTATTGAACTATTCTAGGACCTTGAGATGACCTAATGATTAGTTTATTGTAATTTTCAAACTACACCGGCGAGGAGTTCCATTTTAAAATCTGGTCTTCAAAATTTCCAGTTGCCCTGATATGAATAAGAAGAATATAAGCAAAGACTCGGTTTGCATCTTTTTTGGAGAACGTCAGAGCCAATTTTACTCTGGTTTTTCCGCAGATTAGACAACCTACAAGCTGCTTAAAACTCCAAGTTTGGTTTTGCTATCAGTTCTGTTTTGGTTTGAGAAATTTCTGCAACCAGTAGGTTAAATTTTTATAAAACATTTTTATAAAAACGTGTTGCCAAACATTTACATTTAAATCAAGAGAATACAATGTTTGCACTTTTCTCCCACCATGGGGTATTCAAACCAATTCACCTGCATCAGACTATAAGATAAAAATCTATCTTTTTAAATGTTAATCTTGAACAATCGTTACAATGGTCTTGTCATTTCCTTCGTCATGTTACCAAAAACTCAATACATCCGTATGGGAGAGGTCTGTGGAGTGAAATGGGATTGAACAAAAAAAGACTTAGAAGTAACCCTTATCATTTAATAAAGTTGGGAAAGAGAGCAAAAACAATTTCTTAGAAAACCACCACGTTCTGGAGTTGAAATGTCCCAAAACAAAAGGCCTCTGTGCTTTTTACTCAGAACCAGGTTGTTTTTCAGAGTTCCTTCACAACTGCAACAGCCCTCTCAGACATGTAATTCCTCTATTCCCCGCAGAAGCAGAGCTACTTACAGCTGTTTCCTGTGAGACTCTGCATGTTATATAAATAGAAAAGCCATAATCCCATTTTTATTTTAATAACTTTGAAAAGAGGTACTAAATGAAACCAGCGTTCCTTGAAGAACTGCATGTCGCCCACCTCCTTGCATACCAAAATTTTAAACAAAAATCTAGCGGGATCTGTTAGCGCTCAGACTCTGTGTTGGACGTGACTGTCACCTAACAGCACACCAAATTTAAGTTCAATATCTGTAGAACAGGCAGAGTTAAAGCTATTTTTGTGTACCTTAAACTAATGAGGGCCACCTCCATGCAAGAGACAGAATGAAGACCAAGGAACTTTCCACACAGGTCAGTGGAGATGTACAGATCATAAAAGAACATCAAACACCATTATTAGAAAATGGAAAGATTACACCACCACAGCAAACCTGCCAGAAGACAGTTGCTACTAAAACTCACTGAGCGTGCAAGGAAGGCATTAATCAAAGAAACAACCAAGAGGCAAAGAATAACCCTGATGGAGCTGGGCAGCTCCTCCGCAGTGATAAGGACCACTATAAACTATACAGACCTGGGTGTTGTAGAAGAGCTGCCAGGAAAAGGACATTTTTTTAAAGTAAAAAAGACTGTTTGGATTTTCTTTCCCAAACATGTAAAAGAAGGTGCTGTGATCAGATAAAAACTGAACACTTTGTCCATCAAGGACATCACGTCTGGCTCAAACTCCAACTCCAGGATGTGATCTGCATGCCACATGATGATGTCATCATTGCAGAGACAGACCGCATAACAGACTACATTAACTTCTGTCTGGACACCACCGTCCCAACAAAGCCTGTCCGCTGTTTCCCCAACAACAAGCCTTGGACCATCAACCGCTTACAGCTACTTCTGATTCAGAAGAAGATATGAACCCTCGAGATTGTTAACAGCAGGAAGACAGTCTGGACAGAGCCTTGCTGGACGCTGCTGTTCACAACCGCCCTTCTACTCCAACCTCCAGACGACAGCACTATTGGGGCTTTATAAATAAATGGAACAAAGCAGGTGACATCTTTGCTGGGGGAGCAGCATCAGTGCCAGAGATGCCAGCTGACTAAAAAAACAAACTCATTAATAAAGCTGGAAAAATGATTGAACAGAACCTGAGGACATCTGAGTCAGTGAGGGACAGGAGGTCACTAAACAACCTGCTCTCCATCGTGAACATCTCATCCCACCCTCTCCATGACACACAGTCTCTCTTCTCTTTCTCCAACACTCAGCTGTTATAAATAACGCTTCAGGAGCTCATTCATACCGTTCTCCAAATCACTATTTAACAGCTCATCTCTGTGTGAAACATGAATGTTATTTGAACGTGATTGTATGTTATTTCTGAATGTTATTATTATCCTATTATATGTCTGCTGCTGTGACCAAATAAATTCCCCTCAGGTATAATTATAGTGTCCATTAATTCATTCATTCATAGCGAGAGGTAATGTGGCTTCTTTTTAAAGATAAAGACACCTTCACTTTTTACAGTATAGTTGTTTATTATTGAATTATTTGACTAAATATTGTTTTTTGTAAACCTTTAGGGGTTTACTGGCTTTTAATCATTATCCCGATGAACCAGTAAAAGTTACATATTAAAGGTTTTTAATGGGGGAAAAGTTAACTCAGGTTAAAGTTAGCTGTTGAATAAAAAGACAAAGCCAATCTGGCATCAAAAACGCTCCAATGCATCATGAGCTCTCTTAGTCTAATGAATAAAGCAGCTGAATCAAGTAACCAGAACCTTATCTTGTCCTTCCTGGTGGTGGTCAGAGGGCTCGGTGGTGCTGGTGTGATGGCAGCCTCACTTCTGTCAGCCCGCCCCAGGGCAGCTGTGGCTACAATGTAGCTTACCACCATCAGTGTGTGAATGGGTGAATGATCGGAGTGTGAAGCGCTTTGGGGTCCTTGGACTAGATAAAGCGTTATACAAGTGCAAGCCATTTACCATTCATTGTTGGATTGTAACACTTGAATGTCCACTGACCTGAGCTCTTTTAAGGTGCGACAGATGCTCCTCGACCTGGCGGCGCAGCTTGGTGTTCACTTGAAAGATGGCGCTGTGGTGCTCCATCATGAATGTCACCAGTTTGGTAGCAAATAACTCGTCCAGGTCCATGTCTTCAGCTGAGCCCAGAACACAGGGAGAGAACATCTGCACCATCTGGACGGAGAACACAATGGGAGACGAATACAGGATTCACTTTAGCAACACAAATCAACTGGGTTTATTATGAACAGTATAATGAACACTTGGAAAATGCATCACCCATTCTGTGAAGCAAATGGTATGTAAATCTCAGCTGCAGCGTTTCAAAAAGAGGCCGGTTTCATTCTAGATGTATTACCCTGGTTGCATACCAAGATGCAAAATTATAAGGGTGAGGTTTTCTAATTAAGAGATCAGATTTCGTCCGTATAAGGGTGAGGTTTTCTAATTAAGATTTCGTCCGTCCTCTCCCTGGGCTGCCACCTTATTGTGGTGGAGGGGTTTGAGTGTCCCAATGATCCTAGGAGCTATGCTGTCAGGGGCTTCATGCCCCTAGTAGGGTCACCCAAGGCAGACAGGTCCTAGGTGAGGGGCCAGACGAAGTGCAGCCCAAAGACCCCTTATGATGAACATAAATATTGGACACAGTGTTCC
>NC_051445.1:22002650-22004095 GCF_001649575.2 Kryptolebias marmoratus
AGGAGGCCCAGAGGAAGACCCAGGACACGCTGGAGGGACTATGTTTCTCGGCTGGCCTGGGAACGCCTTGGGATTCCCCCGGAGGAGCTGGCCCAAGTGGCTGGGGAGAGGGAAGTCTGGGTCTCCCTGCTTAGGCTGCTGCCCCCGCGACCTGACCCCGGATAAGCGGAAGAGAATGGATGGATGGATTTCGTCCGTAGGCTGTAACATGCACACAAGTTAAGACACTTTGTTCACAATGTTGTGTTTAAACACTCAAAATTACCGTCATGAATACATTTAGGCAATCTTGCAGCCTTTCATGACATTATGAAGCCTTCCGCAACAACCTTTTGTTTGTAGAGTTGGATCACATCGTTGCATGAATAAGCTTTGGGGACAGCTGAGTAAATGAACACATATCTATTCTAAAAGGTCAAATACGGGCTTTCTTGCTTAAATATTAATATCCCAATTTTTTTGGGGGGACCACGGCTGCCCACCGAAGAGAAACTTTTGCTTGATGCAGAGGCACAAAATGCAGCCGCTTATTTTCTGAAATATTCTGATTTCACAGTTGCTTCGTGGTAATTATCTCCCAAAGTTTGAACTCGTCTTAAATTTTCAATGCTTTTAGTTCAGTCCTCTCCTGCTGAAGTGAGCGTTTTCCAAAGAGAGTTTTCCAGCGTGTCATTATACTTTGGAGCAAAAGTCTGGAATTGTTATTGCAGAAAAGTTTGCGGTGACAGTGAATCTTACCCCTCTGTGAATACATTATAAAAATCTTTTACTTTATGAACAACTTACTAAATGTGTTGAGATAGGCAAGAAAGTAAGAAAAACCCCTGATGGCACAGAAAAAAACAAAATAAAGTTAATAATTAGCCCTTAACTTTTTTCAAACACACACAGAGATAAAGGAGTTGCTGAATGTCTTTACCTTTTGATCATCCACATAAATAAAATATTTTAGATTTCTTATCAATGTTGAGTTCCTCAAATGTTTGCAGAACATGTCCCTGGAACTTTAAAAGACCAACTTTTATTTAAAATGTATCTATATTATAAATCTAATTAACAAATAAGCATATTGTAGGACATGTTCATATGCTACAGTCAAGTTGACAGACCGCATAATAGAAAATGAGCTCCTGTGTCAACTGTAAAGGGACAGTCTGGGCATTTATGAAGTGATGCTGTCAAATAGTTCTCAATAGTAACTTATCAGTCGTGACTAGAGCTGTGCAATTAATTAAATTAGTAGTTTCGATTTAGATTTTTGCTTGTAACAATCACTAAAACAGGAGAACTGACAAAAAACAATTATATTCTGCAATATTCTGCTTTTCAAGTGTGGTGGCCAGGTTTTTAATCAGATAACACTTGACCATCCATCCATCCGTCCGTCCATCCATCCATCCATCCATCCATCCATCCATCCATCCATCCATCCATCCATCCATCCA
>NC_051445.1:22004441-22012490 GCF_001649575.2 Kryptolebias marmoratus
GCTCCTCTCGACGTGGAGGAGCAGCGGCTCTACTCTGAGTCCCTCCCGGATGACCGAGCTTCTCACCCAATCTCTAAGGGACACTTGACTATGTTCTGTCTGAATTCCACAGCCTATGAGGTTTTCACCAAATGACCCCGTTCCTCTTCACTGAAACCAGACTGACCTTACTTCCTGTCTCTCCTCCTCACCTTCCAACATTCTAATATCTTCAGTTTAAGCTCCTGGAGGTAGAGCTTTGGTTCGGAGCTTCCAGTTCGGACCTGGGACTCTGATGTTAATCATTAATTGTCTTTAAGGTTCCATGTATGTCGTGAACCATACATAAATAAACCTGTTTGAGTGATTTCATCTAACAGTGCCTGGCAACTCTTTTTCTTCCACAACACGAGCCAGCTCTCATCTGCCAAATACATGAAATAACATAAGCTGCTTATGTTATTTCTTTTGAAATCAGTTGAAACAGAAACGTTGTTGTGAGTAAACTGCAGCGAGAAAGTACCAGCGTGCGGGTCGCAATAGTGTCGTTAAGCGGTGGCAGCAGGGGGTTCTGGCAGACGCGGGCCATGAGACGCAGTAAAAGCTGGAGCCGTCTCCGGTTGGGTGGCGGCAGCAGGAGGCAGCTGACTTGAAGAGCCTCGGTGGCTACATCCCGCTCCTGCAGCAGGCCTGCAATTAGAGGACGAGAAAGAAGTACGGCTCTCTGAGGGCGAGTGCAGACAGAATGAACATGAGTAAATGTTTTCCTGTCGCAGAGTCCAAATATCGTGGCGGGTCCCCGATGTGAAGCACTCACCGAGGATGTTGACAAAGACCTCATAAAGATGGAAAGTCAGCAAGGGCTCTTTGAGTCTCTGGTAATAATCTGCTACTGTCCTCAGAATGTCTCTTTCAAAACCCGGGTACACCGGCTGTTTCATGTCATTAGTGTTAGGCCCTGGGGAAAAGGACAAAGGGAGGTTTAATATATTACAAGCAATGCCAAATCATATAATCATCCCAGCATACCGTTGTATAGTTAACTCATATTAGTAATTAATTATGTTGCATATGTGCCAAAAAATAAAACATGCAAAATCATTTATGCTTTTTATGGTTTATTTTTTTGAAATGTCACTATAAACATATCTAACCCAGTCATTCATAATGTTGAGTCATAAAGAACTTAACTACAAACAGAACATTTAATAAATAAAGTAGGTCTTGCTAAATTAGAAGCTTTGTTTCTATTCCTCTTCTAGTCCCTGAACCCTGATTATGTATACTTACAGTTTGCGAGGCATTTCATTGCTGATACCACCCAATAGGGCATGTCCTCTGAGGATGTAAAAGAAACAGAAAAACATTATTTTTTTTTAAGACAGGAAAAACTAATTGGGGATTTGTCCACAGACGTACCAGCTTTGTGCTCCAACACAACTACGCCCGCTTTATTAACACTGAAAATGTTGTGGACAATGTGCTTTCCGTTCACGTGCGCTGGGTCCAAGATTCCGTCCAGGGTCTTTAGGCCCAGAACCCTCTGCAAACTAAAAAAAACCCCAAAACAACAGAGTTAGCAGCGGTGAAACAAAAAGCAGATGAACTGTTAGAAGCGTTTTATGGGTCGAGTAAGACGACGGCGTACTGCGCAATGGTCATTGATTTCCAGATGTGGTCCACTTGTTTCGAAGTGATTTCCTTTCTGCGAATGAGCTTGCATTCGTGCACATCTCCAATAGCGACACTGTGACGTTTATTCCACAAATCTGAAGCCTGGTCAAAATGGAGACAGGAAAATGAATAAAATGTTTAATTAAAGTGAATAAATGTTCAGTGATGCAGTGACTCTATAAAGCAGTCTAGTAATGAAAATACAGAAATGATCTAAAGTGTTTATTTCTTTATGTAATACACTGCATCTTACCTTTAAGTTTAATGTTATAAAATCAAATACACACCAAACTGTGTGGTTCTGCCTGCACCATTTCTCTTTATTGGCATTTGGGGTCGGACAAAATATTTACAAAGGTGTCAAAGCAGCAAAATCTAAAGGGACAGTTCAAATATTTTGAAGTAAAGCTTTGTGGAAAGGTTTTAAACAACAGAATAGAAACAGAAAATAGAGTATAGTTCTGACTGGATTGACTGGCTAACGGCTAGTAAGAGTGACTCAAACCAAAATGCCTCGATGCTGCCTTAAAACAACTCCAACCTAAAGATATCACAGCAGTTCAGACAAACGCCATGTTTTAAACATTTAAACCACCTTCAGTTTATTATCACGTGGTTATTCTGGTAGAAATATTGTGATATTCCTGTTAGAAGTGTCCCAAGCAGCACCAGACGTGCTACAGCCTGCTGCTGCTGCTTCAGTTTGAGCTAGCGAATATCTTTAGAATTCTACCTAAATAACCATTCAATATGAAATTACTGGCAATGTAAATGTTTATAAATTGGTGTTTGAATGAACTTCGATACCTTATTTTTGGATTAAAGTTGTTTTAAGGAGGCAGCAATCTACTTTGGTCTTGGTCCTGTTTGGACGAGCTGTTAGCTCATTGGTCCGATAGAACTTAAAACTCAGTTATATGAGGACAGTTAGCTGTACTGTATCATTGGTTCTGATTCGCCCATCATAGGACCAACATTTCCTCCCTCTGTGGTCTATAAACACTCCTTTTTATCGACTGCAGCAGTGATCTCCGTCCATGACTTTTGAGCCGTTTCATTATCTTTGTCATTTCTCATAGAGGGATCATATAAATACTGATATAGGCAACCAGCTCTGCTGGAGCACCGATACTGTCCATTTTGAATGGAGCGCAGTCAGTGTTGGCACGCAAATAAATAAATGAGGGCATCAGCTATACAAAAATGACAAAGGAACTTCTAAAATGATTGTGGTTTTCCACTTTAAATTTTTATAGTCACACCACGTCGAGGAAGGCTCTGTGGGGTTTTTTTTTCTTACCATTGCTGCAGACTTCAGAGGAGCTACATTTTCCTGCTGAGGCAGTTCTTCGTAGTCATCCCAGCGGATGAGTCTGGGCAGGTCACTGCTGTCTCTCAGCAAAGGTCTTATTGGAACAGACTTGAGAGGAGACAGTGTGGGGAACCTGGAGAGAAAGACAACGGCAACTAGATCAGCCAAACACAGAGAGAGAGAGAGAGAGAGAGAGAGAGAGAGAGCAACCCTCTGCTGAACTGTGAAGATGGAGCAAATGCAAAAAATAAAAAATAGACAAAAGAACATTATGGAAAAGCATTCTCACAGGATTTTCAAAACACACCACTTCTAAAACACAGAAATCTATTCTGCAAAACAATATTTGTTCAGACTGAGCAGAAAATATGAAAACTGTAGTTTTTTATAAGAACAAAATGTTCTTTTAATAAATGAAAAAAATATATTTTTGTGCTTGCAGAATCAAATTATTTGCAGACTCAGTCGAAACAATACAAGCAATCCGGTGGATATTTGGTTAATTCTTTGTTTTACCGATACAGATGGCTGTTGTCTTCGAAGTCCTCCGTCCCATGGCGTCCTTTGACGTCTTCGATCACGTGAGCCTTCAAGAACTTCTTGAGCAGCTGCAGGGTCTGATGGCGGGTCACCTCGGGCCCAAAGTTGTAGTTGTGCCTCAGCAGCTCGTGCAGATAATCCACGGCCTCCGACCCGGTGAAGCTGCTGTCGTAGCAGCGGAAGTGCGCCCAGTGCCTTCGCAGTGGCATGCCTCCACGAAAAAGTTTAATGGTTTCATTCCACTGCATTACAGCAAAACACATACGGGATGTCGTTAGAGGAATGTGGATTGGGACAAATAAATAAAATAAAACTGTAACAATTTAAATGTAAAAAGACAAAGCAAAAATTCACTGATTGTTAATTTGGAATTAGTTCAGTGTCACAAGATTAAAACCTCTGCTAAAACCACCAAACTCTGTAATCTTTGTAGAAGTAAAAACTAACTATATCACTGCACAAGATGACTGCACCTAGCTATAAAACAATCCTTATTATTTCCATAATTCAGTACTAAATGATGAGTTATTGCATATGGTGCATTAGGGTTTCTATGGTTTCAAAGAATGCCAACATCAGCTCATACATTTATTAAAATGTCAAACATCCAGAGCCAGACAGACAACGTTACGGTACATCCACCTTGTTTTTAGATGTCTAAACAGCTATAATAAAGCCATTATTAAAAGCAAAAAGTAAATAATTAAACTAAAGCATTGTTCATCACAGTGTTTTGGTTCTCAGGGGCACCACCAAAGAGGGCAACGACTCCACAAGTTTTAGAACAACATGTGCTCCCATCTAAACAGCACTGTTTTCAGGGAAGGCAAGACAGTGCTGAACCTCATATTGCATCGATTACAACAGCATGGCTTTGTAGTAGAAGAGTCCGAGTGCTGAACTGGCCTGCCTGCAGTCCAGACCTCTCACTGTAAACATCTGATTAGCTAGAATCCTCCAGCAGACAAGAATGGGACAACATTCCCTCTAAAACCTCCAGGAGCTGCTCTCCTCACGTCCTAAATGTTGTTAAAAGAAGAGGGGATGCTTCACAGTGGGAAACACGGTCCCGTCCCAACTTTTTTGAGATGTGTTGCTGCCATCAAATTCAAAATGACCTTATTCTGCCCTAAAAATATCACAATATCTTAGTTTAAACATCTGATATATTTACTATGCTCCATTGTGAATAAAATATGGGTTTATGAGATTTGCAAATCACCGCATTCACTTTGTTTTTTTATATGTTAGCCAGCATCCAAACTTTTCATAAATGGGGTTGTAGCAATATGAATTTAGGAGAGGTGAGGACAAGCTTCAATAAAATGAGTTAGTGACTATGATGTTCTCAGTATCAACTAAAAAAAAAATCAAAAGTAGGCCTATATCAGAAGGTGATTCTCTATCTCCCATATTGCTTTATTTTTCAAACAGCCTATATGTGCCAACAGCATTATAAAACTCCTGAAATCCTGTTTTTGGTTTTGATGTGTCGCCCTGCAGAGAGTGGCGCCTATCTGGCCACCCCTTTGAAAACTTTCTGGAGGTGCCGCTGTTGGGTTTTACAGAGGTTTTGGATGATCACATCTCAAGAGTTAACTAGATGGGTCAGCAAAAAATAAAAGAAGTAGATAAAAGGCAGCGCTAGCCAGCCAGGGAGAAAACACCGCCCAAGGTCAGCATAACCCAGGAGAGTCCCACTCTCTAAGAAGTAAAACATTGTTAAGGCAAAAAGCAGCTTCCCACTGGATGGAATGGGGAAAGAATATAAGCCAAGAAACTGACTTTGAGGCAATTGGGGAGGGGGAAAAAACTGGATCACTGAGAGGAACGGCAGAAACGGAGTGGTTACGTCAGCAGTTCTCCTTCTCACCGCTCTTAGGGAAGAACAGCCTGGAACAATATCTGTTTTTCTGGAGGTTTCTTACAGAAGAAAGATAAAAAAACGGGGTGGAGGGATTTGATAATAAACAGACTCTGCATTACCCCATTCAGTCGTAGGAACAATAAAAATACAAGCAGAAAGAAGCCTAAAAATATCTACACTGTTACTCAGACAAGGCTGCAGCCGGTCAAGGTTGGTATGAAAAAGAGCCAAACAGCAAAATGCAAAATAACCAACGTAAACAATAAAATCCATAACTGCTAAACTCCATTTTTCCTGCTTACGTCCTCCCATTGTGTGTCCAAGGGCACAGTGTCCCACTGCCAAGAACACTTGAAAAGACCAGCAGAGCTAATATCATTACAGCGGTGTTTTTCTGCTCCGAGCAATCAAAAATATCTGCTGTATATAAAGACACACTGGAATACACGAGATAGCCGAGTTTAATCAAAACAGATTTCCTCTTTGTGTGCTCTAAACCTGCATGTTGTATTTTATTATAGCACATTACAGCTTTTTTTTTTTTTTTTAAAAAGCTGCTATTACATATAGTCATCTATTTAAGAGCCAAGAGATTAAAACGGTAAAAACACCCAGAAAATAAGATATAAATGACAGCTCAGGTATGTTGTGAGAAACATTTTTTTAAATTAATGATATTGTTTGTTGTGTAGAGCAACATAACAATGTCTGATGTGTTCAAACACTTAGCAAGATATCTTTAATAAGGATAACAGGGAAAATATTTGTGATAATGTGAAAAAAAGTCAGATCTTCAGGCCATTTTCTAAAGTCTAAATACAGATCTTTTAGGGAAACGCAGGACAGACTACGTAAACAATGGATAGCATGGAACAACCCTTTGGGGGGTAAAAAAGGTGTTGTTTTTGTAACAGAGTTTTTAATGATAAGATTTAAATGGCTAGATCAGATTAATTGAAGTGGGCTTCAGAGGAAAGGTTATGAACAAATATTATCTCACCTTGTGGAGTTTGGAAAAACAGATTGATTCTGACAGCTAGTCGAAACGGGACCAAAACCAAAGTGGATCCAACAACTCCAACAGTGATTCACGTGAACGCCGCTGTTTTATCGAGTTTTAAATCGCAGTTCAGCTTCACGTTATACAACTATAACAGCAGAAATATTACAACATTACTGCAAGAGGTGGTACAGCTAGCTGCTGTTACAATTTGTGCTTTCCAATAACCACAGTGTATGTAAATAACCATGTAATGTAACCGTGTGATTGAATGAACTATAAAATTTTTGAGCTGGAGTTGTTTTAAGACAGCAGCAGTCCTCTTTGGTCTTGACTCCACTTGGACAAGCCATTAGCTTGTCAAACAAACTCAGGTAAGATATTTATTGTTCATAAGTCTTAAGAACCCCTTTAATCACAGGAAGTTGGTCTTTAATACAACACAAACTTCAGGTTAAAAAATAAGCTGTAATTTCAGATAAAATAAGAAAAAAAAACCCAGCATATCTTCTGAACTATCTTGTAACAGAGAAGTTTCACACATTACAACAAAACGTGGCTAATTTATGCATTTAACAGAACAGTTTTTAAACTGTTTTACAATAAGAGCTAAAACTATGTCCATCTTTTACATATAATAAATATGGGAAGCACTCTTCTACTCTGAGCCTTTTCGTTAAAAGATTAAAACAGGCCACAACATCAGGAAACAGCTATTTCTCTGTGCTTCATATCCTTTATTTAGGTCTTAAAAGTAGTCAAAATAAACTAGAAACCTTTTGACCTTTTTAGGATTCAGTAGGAACGATTTTACAAAGAAAACAGCTACACTTTTAATGCTGTAATATAAAGTAAATAAGCTAAAAACAAACTATGTAGTGTTACAAAAAAACAACCAGCTCCCATCATGTAAATAACACAAACCGCTGGGTTAGCTCAGAGTTTGAATACTACTATATGCATATAAACCCCGTAAACTATAATTTAGCATAATCCTAAATTAATATTATAGAGAAATAAACAGGTTAGATACGCATTAATCTGTTAGTAACGGTTAACACAAATGGGTTTTACGTGAAATAAACTCACCAGCTTCGTCGCCCTGTACGGTCCGGGACCGATAACTTTACCTTCCATTCCGCCACTAAAAACTCTTCTTACATTTATCAAAACATTCAGCTATAAAGTTTTTAAAGCAACACAAAAGAAACTGCGGAGGAATTCACCTCCTGAGCAGAGACGTTGCTGCCTGCCAGCTTTGAATCTTGTGCGTCGCGTCATTTCGCGAACGTGATTGGACAGCCGACTGATCACGTGACCAGAAAAAGGGAGCACGTCAACATTGACGTGCCGGAAAGACAACCAGTGGCTGCTGCTTTACAGTTTAACCCATAGACATGAATACGTAAACCCCTCGTTGAGCGGGCTGGCCCGTGGCAGCGATACGTCAGCGCGTCCGCCATATTGGATGTGGCAGACCTGCCCTTTAACTTTTTTTTTTTTTTTTTTAAATCTTTATTTGTAAAGCAGTAGCATTGTACACCAACGACATAAAAGAACAAACAGATAACAGCAAAAAAATATATATAACAAAATAGCAAGGTGAAAAATAAAAAATTAAAGAAAAGGTAGATAAAACAACAGAAGCACATTAAGATATACATATATGTATATATA
>NC_051445.1:22012590-22021730 GCF_001649575.2 Kryptolebias marmoratus
AAGAAGGTTTACATTCCAAACGTCAAAGTTCCAGAATTCAAATATAGCGTTTGTTCATATTTCACCACACTGACCTGACAGCTATGAACGGGTCTTCTTCTTCTACGTTTCTATTATGGCGAATCGCAAACAGCTTCAAGGTGCATACCGCCACCTACTGTACGGGAGTGTAGCAAAATTCTCTCACATCCATTAAATTCTTTTTAAATTTTGTATCATAAAGATAAATAAATAATGCTTTCATTACTGTAGAAATATCCTCTATGTTTCCTTCAGTTCTCAATATTCCTTTAAATCTCCATTCCTGCCTTTCTTACTATTTTCCTCAATCTCTCCCTTTCAGGCATGTTCAACTTTTTATTTCCCTCCACATCCGTCACATTTACCATTATTTGTCTTCCCAATTAAACATAAAATGTCATAAAATGATGTTGTCAGCTGGTAAATGACACCAATACCTTAGATGTCGCAGACAGTGTGTCCATAATTTAAGGTGACATCCCTCCCACTAGCAAACTCGTTACTCCATTTAAAAGTAGTCTTTGTAGTCCAGTATTTATTAGATAGATAGATAGATAGATAGATCGATAGATCGATAGATAGATAGATAGATAGATAGATAGATAGATAGATAGATAGATAGATAGATAGATAGATAGATAGATAGATGTAAATTAGTTATGAGACTTAAAGTATTCTGAGTTTTCAGCAGGAAATCTGCTCTTTTATACTTTCTCCACGGTAATTGTTTTGCTTGTGGTAGTTTTCTCTTTGAACTTTCTTTTAACCAGCCTCCCTAAGTAATCAGAATGATTAATGGTGATTAGTCGGAGCTAAGACAACAGCACCCTAATACTCTCTATCATTGTCTCTGTTTCATATTTAATCTCCCGTGCTGTTGCTGTAAGTACCACAGCTGTGTAATTACTTGGAATAACAAAGTGTTTTCCATAAAACATAAAGCAGTTACTATAAAAACATAAATATACCAACATACGTGTTTTGAGGTATCTAAAAAAATTAGACAGCATGGCTACGCAAGAGCCGTGAATACAGTAAGATATAATGACGAGTGGCTGGTGACATTATCGTTTAATCACAGCCACGTTCAGCCATGTTCAGACTGCAGATACTTTCAGAAGATGGAAAACGCGTAAATAATTGCAGAGATGACCTTCTCTAGAACTGAACAGAGCTCTGTGGTAAATAATTGAAGTGGTTCAAAGCTGCACAGAACATGCACCACTTCTTAAATGTGCTTTTTCGAAACAGATACTGAAATAAAGCAAGAAATACCTGGGGCAACTGGAGAGTTGCCGTCTTTGTAGGTTTTCAAATGAGAAGCGAAGTACAGAAGCTGTTATTTGCTGCGGGTCAAACCTGAGAGTCCGTAGAAGCACTCAGTAGCCTATATTTATTTATCTTCTGTTTTATTGTATGTTTGAAATAAAATATCTTGGACAACCAGGTCCTGCTGTCACCAAAGCAGTTATTAATAACAACAGAGGGAGAGGGCAGTGAGAGCTACAGGACTGTTGTGTACAAGATCAAAAATGACTTCAGAGCCAAACCCATGATAAAAGACCTATCGTTCCTTCAAGGGATGCATATTCTCCCCTGCCTTTCATGCTATAGCTACAGATTAAGTTAATTTTATGTAGAGAAACAACAAAGTTATAGCCGCTTTAGTCAAACCTGGAAAACAATCTGAACAACCTCTTGCACTATTGTGAGCTCTGTTGCTTGGAGTACGTGTTAGAAATGACTGTCAGCGACTACCACGTCTAATTTGAGCTCAATATGTATAAAGTTCACTGAGATGTAGCCATTTTTGTGTAGACTAAGGTTGATTAGCTGCGGCAGCCATCTTGAACCAGGTTGATTCCAGTTCCAGTTGTGGATATTAAACCAATGATTGATTACCTTCTGAGAGTTTCTTTGAAGTTCACAAGATATTTTGCTGACAGTCAGGGTTGACTGCAAAGCGTTTAACCTAAGATGTCGCACAATGTGTTCAGCTCAAAGTATTTGTTAGGGACATTGCTCAGCTACTACCACACTAAATTTGAGCTCAATATCAGTAAAATTGGTCGAGTTAGAGCCATTTTTGTGTTTTCTAAAGTTGCTTAGCTGTGGTGGCCATCTTGAATAGTGTTGACCTTAAAAGCTAATCAGTTGTAGATGCATATTCAAAGATTATGTTGTGAGATTTTTATTAAAATCCTTCCGGCGGTCCATGAGATGTTTTGCTAACACGACAAACAAACATAGACATGTGCAAAAATGGTCTTGCTCTTTTACCTTCGGTGGCAGGCGATAATAACAAAAACACACGTGAAATGAGATCAATTATGGCCCGCTAACATCTGCCCAACCGTTTTTCCCAGGGCACCATGGGCATGCCCAGACTCTGCCGGTGCTAATATTGTGACAATGAGGTCCACTGGTTTTACCTAACGGGTAGTAATTGCAGTTTTCTGTGCAGTTTCCTCCCATTCGGTTGGCTAAAAATATTAGACAAAGACAGATGCCTGATCAGCAGGGTCAGGGGTAGAGCTGCTTAAAAAACTCCCATGTCAGACTGGCTGAAAGAGATAGCCATGCGGCACCTTGAAATGAACTCGGAGGGTGAAAATGCTCTATTAATATTTATGAGAGACAGCGTTATAATCATCTCTGACTCCCAAAGAATTTGAACAATTGTAAATAGGATAGCTCAGATAAAAGTGCTTCAGTGAGGCAGCATCATTCATGGTATATTATTCAAACTCTTAATTGTTTTCTGATAAAAAATATTGTCTTTATTCTTATCATACAGTGAAGAAAAATAAGCAAAACGGCTTGAGAATACTCGACAGACTAAAAGCTGCTTTTCAGCTGAGAGATTACCAAGTTTGAAGCCACTTAAAAGACTTTTTGCATTAGATGGCTGTCGTGTTATGCAGCCGAGGTTTTAGATGTTCAAAATTACAGCAGAGCCTTCTAAAGGTGTCATAAGACTAATTAAATGAAAACTCTCTGCTAAAGCGTTCCAACGTGATAACGCCAGTGACAGCCCTGTCTGGTACATACAAGTCTGGGTTATGGAATAATGTGTCTCCTCACAGTGTTCTGCCTCACATCTCAGCTTTACGTAACTTGGTAGGTGAAGGTAACAGAAATAACAAGAAGTGGCAAAGTTAAGGAACCAGAAGCTTAATGAACAAGAGAAGTAGGAACAGCAGAGGCTAGATATCCTACATGTTATTTTAGGTGACAAGAAGTAATTGTATAACAAAGCAGGATCAAACAGACACTGGCACATTCTGTTACCATTCACGTACTGGCACATTGTGATTCACACAATGGCAAGAGTCCACACTGTTTGTCCCACAAAGCAGTGGTTCCAAAGTTGGGGTTGAGTCTCCGCTGTGGGCTGTGGAGCACCAGCTTTTGGGACTTGGATTGAAATAACCTAATGATTGCAGGTTATTTCATTATGTCTTTGTTTAATAGGCCTATTAGCAATGTTTGAACACTTGGACCAAAGAAACGTTGGGTCTCTGCCACAGTTACTTTATGAGTCATATACTGTATCATAAAGTTTTGGGAACCAATGTCATAATGCAACTTTAGGTATGGCTTTCATGCAATAATAAAAAAGGGTGGGTTTAGACCAGGAGTGTCCAATCCTGGTCCTGGAGGGCCACTGTCCTGCATGTTTTAGGTGTTTCCCTAATTTGACACACCTGATTTGAGTGACTGAGTGATTAACAGGCTTCTGCAGAGTTAAAGACCTGCTGAAGAGCAGGGAAACATCTAAAACATGCAGGATAGTGGCCCTCCAGGACCAGGATTGGACACCACTGGTTTAGACCCACTTCACACTAGATGGTGACCCCGCTATGATGTAAAAAAAAATAGCCAGATTGTGGATGGACTTTGCAGGGTCTTCAGGCACAAATTAAGATGACAGTGGGCTCCCCATTACGCATCAAGGGAACCAAACTTCTGTAGTGAGGTCAAAGTTGTTTATCATTGAAGTAGCACTGTATCCATGATCTGGGGGCTGCGTGCTCTTGTGCAGCTTAGTTGTTTAGAATTTAAAGCAGGACTGACCTCACTGGCCTCTTGCTCAGGCTACGACAAAGTCAAGAAAACAACCTAGTGAAGGTGTGACAGCATAGGCATGATTGGAGGTAAGCGTTGTGCTGTGATGGTGCAGGAGAGCATCTCAGGGACGAGGAAAATAGCAGGGATAAATCTATTTGGCAAGTACTAAAAGCCTTGCATCATTATTGGCTTTACACTGAAGGAGGTTTCACTAATTTGCGACGATGCGCTTACATATGCACATTATATAAAGTTGTGTATGTCGTGGAGAGCACAGCGGGCTTAATTACAAAAACATATGCAAGCTGTATTACGAGGATGTTAAGGAGCCAAAATGAAAACACATTTTAACAATATAAATTACCTATGAAATGCTTTTGATGACTTTTGTATACGCTGCATGACTCGCTTTGTGTGCTTCTGATGGATTTATGTCCTCCTGTGTGATTTTTAGTTGCACCCCGTTGTGTTTCCTAAGAGCCTTCTGCTGTTTTTGTCTGGGTCTATCCAAGTCTTTGTCATGTTGTCTATGCTTGAATGCCTCAGTCAGTGTACCTTTCCATCACAGACGTTTCTCTAAAACTGAACCTAATCAGAAGATGAACAGCGCTTCGAGATCTGTTTTGACTGTTCATGTAACAGGCTGTTTTTTTCTGTTTAACAGGGTAAAAAAATTTGTGAAGTGGAGTACAATATGCCATTTTAATACTAGCAAACTACAAATAAAAACCAACCCAGGAACAGTTTTTATTATTATTATTATTATTATATAAAATGAAGACCGATTAAAAACCTAAGAAAAACTACCTTCTAATTGTTTTTTTAGAAAACAAATTAGAGTGAGCAAAAAACTCTGTTCCTAAGGGTTCTTCAAAGAAATAAGATTAAGGAGGGAATGCTTTAAGACCTAAACAGACAAAGTTGCCTTTACTTAACATTGTAATAAGTGCTAAAAGAAGCAATTTGTTTTAGTGGAAGCTAAAATTAACGATTAGACCTTGAGTCAGCAATAAGTGTGTGTTTGAAGCAGAGTGGTGATAATGTCATGATCTGAAGGGAAGACAGGGTGAGTCACGACCTGGGATTATTAGGTAGTTGATCTCTGTCACGGTTTAGGGGACCGCTATTTGTCCTACTGCCGTGCTAAACATTAATCCAAGAGCTGTGGCACATTTTAAACATGGTGTGTCCTCACATCAAGTGTTGGGTTAAGGGTCAGAGGTTAAAACTCTTGTTTAGATATTTTAACAAAATAACTCAGTTCTTTGTAACATAGTCCCAAAGTCACAAATGCAAATTTTAGCTATAAAGTAAAAATAATGAGTAAACACTGTAAAACAGGCCCAAGCTATGTCTTCATTCTTTGAATGGAATATAGCAACAACCTCACCAGGATCCTCTTCCCCATAACTGGATTTCTTGGTTAGAATGATACTTTGTGTTGTCTTCAACTTTTCACTCTTTCTCCTCTATAATATCTTTCATTTCCTCGCCTCTCTCCTCGTCACCAGTGTCATGATTGAAGATATGATTGAGGGCCTCAGTAACAGTGTATCATTTGGATATTGTGCTGCCACGGACTGAATTGTGAGCAAGGCCACGAAAAATCCCTCATATACCACAGCTGCAAGAAAAGTTATATATAGGGCTGAGACAATGTGATTGTTTGTGAGAATGGCAATTAATGTGGTTCCTGTGGGGAAAAGATGCTGTTAGAAAAGATTCCCAAGGGCGTTACTGTGAAAGCTAAAAAAGGCAATGAGGCGTGTGTGTGTGTATATGCGTGTCCACTCAAATGCAAATGCATCTGGGAATGTAGGAAAGGAATTATGCCCGTTGGCTAAAGTCAATTCTATAGACTTCCTGTAATGTCTCACTCATTTTTAATGACTGGTCTTTTTTTTTTTTTGCCAAAAACAACAAAGAAATGACAAAGCTGAATAAAACACTCAAAATTTAATAAAAATTATAAAATTTATTTTATATGTTCAGATGACCTGTGTGAACAAAGTCATGGAGTCTCATGTAAAGCAGATTAAAACAAATAGCTTTTTTTAGACGACTGAGATTGTTAAATTTGACCAGATAAGACAGATTTTTAAAACCTGTACTCCTACTTTTAGTCAAATGTGTTTTGCTTTAAGTATTGCAATGTGCTGCATTTTAGATCATATTTGGTACAGAGTAAAAAAAGCATGTTATAGTAAATTGTGAATTAAAATAATACCTGATGCTGTTTAGGTTGAAATAAAAAAATAAAATAAATCTGACGCAGTTAAGTTCAGACTCGAGAAGTTTATTAAACTCTGACAGTGTTCTATACTGTGCAGAACACTTCATCGAACAAATATATTGTACCAATTCAATTCAATTCAATTCAATTCAATTCAATTCAATTCAATTCAATTCAATTCAATTCAATTCAATTCATTTCAATTCAATTCAATTCAATTCAATTCAATCCAATCAACTTTATTGTCCATAACATTTCATGAAATCGAGACTTTGATGTCTGGCTATAAATTCACATTAAACTGTAATAAATAAAAACTTAAAGCATTGTGAAAACAGTCACAAAACAGTAAAACACTCTAAAAGGAATTGGTTTATTAAAAACATAAAAACGTCTTAGTGGTCAATGGTTGTTTTGCTCAAAGGTTGTGAGGCTACATTTAAGGACCCTGTTGAAGATGGTAAGGACAAAGGGAACAAATGACCTTTTGTACCCATTCTTCTTCATTAGAGGGACCATCAGTCTCCTGCCAGATAGCAGCGACTTGAATGATGGCTGCAGGTGATGGGTTGGGTCATTGTAAACCTGGATTGCCTTTTTTCCTTCCAGGTCTATAAGTTGTATTTGCTGATGACTCATTATTTTACCAGCTTGTTTGACCAGCTAGGACAACTTGTTTCTGTTTTTAACGTGGAGGTTCTCAAACCATGAGACCATATTAAAGGAGATAACTTTTTGACCTAGCCACCAATGGGTGTGTTTACGTAGAAGATGGAAACTGGCTTTTCTGTAAACATAGTCAGCATTGGGCTGAAAGGTCAACTTGTTGTCGATAATTGTTCTGAGGTATTTAAATTCTGTGATCTGGTGTACTTGCTGCAGTTTTATAATAAAAGGACTGAATTCAGGCCTGATGCTAGCTGCTCTCAACCTACCTACCAAGCAAAGTTTCCTGGTTTTATTGACAATAAAGTCTAGAAAACTGTCAGTAAACCAGGCAGAAAACTGGTCTATGAGCTGGGAGTGGGAGGGGGTATCAGTGTCTTTCAGACCAGCAAGCAGGGCCATATCATCAGCATACATAATACGCGAGATTTGTTTCTTTGTTGTTTTATTGCAGACCATTTGTGCATAAGAAAAATAAAAGAGCAGATAACACACAACCCCGTGGAGCACCAGTGATTAAAGTCCTGCAGTCAGATTGTGTGTTATTGACACAGAGTCATTGGGGTCTTTCTCTCAGAACCTCCCTGGTCCACAATACAATCAGGTATTCTCTGACATACCGAGGCAGTAATGATTAAATCTGATACATTTAATGAACTTCTCAGGAAAAATACAAAAACATGCAACTCATTCTACATTATCAATTTCATTTATGGTTCTGTCTTGTCCACACGTTTTATTTTTTACTGCAGTCTAACTGGAGCCTCTTAAGAGCACAAAGTAGGCCATAAAAAATAGAATCCATAGGCTAGATTCTTGTAATTGCCTCTGTGAGTGTGTGCGCACGTGTCCGTCTGTCTGTTTGAAACTGATTAACTTTTGGCATCATCCTGATTTAAGACGGCATACATAAATGGTGGCTGTACTGTCTTCAATAACAATGACTCTAAAGCATTTTGTGTCATCAATTTAATCTTTTTTTCTTGCAGAACATCACATCCACAGATGTAAATGTTCTAATAAGAAACCAGATTTTCTCTCTTTCATGATAGAGTTTTTCTTTATGTAAACATCATATCTTCTTTATGGAATAAACTCTAAACGTGTAGCTTGTTCAACATTTCCTTTTGTTAAACGTGGCTATCTCACATTTCCTGTCTTTTGGTTATAATTCAGTGGATTTTACAGATGTTGAGCTAAAATTAGGCGTGGTAGCAGCTGAGAATCATCGTCAACACATACGCCGAATGCTAACAGATTGCACAACATCTTTATTAAAAACTTTATTATACATGATGGTGGGCAATATGCATTCCTTCGAGGACTGTTAATTATTAGATTTTTAATTAAATAGAAAGGTGTCTCTAAAAAACATTTTTTGGTTCTTTGTACAGCTATCTGGTAATATACATAATATTTTATGTCTGATAAAATAAATGCCTCATAAATACAAATTAAAAATGCATAAATTGATTTTTGCACCAGTAAGTTGTAAATGAAAAAGATTTCATTAGAGTAGTTGTATTTTTACACAATTATATTATCTTAGTACTCGTCTCATTTCTACTGGCACCTATTACTGAATCTAACCAGGAGATTTGTTCAGGCCTTAAAAACTGACATGATAATGGGATTTTTGTGTTTGTGATATGGGTTTGGATTTCTTTTCAGTGCTCAAGGCTGCATATTTTGTTACTCTTGTGCTTCTGTGTGACTTCATGGTTCTTGCAGTTCAGTCTGGTTTCATGGTTATTGTGTTCTTGTGGGTTCCGTGTGTTCGTGTCACTCCTGTGTTCAGTGCTCTGTTTTCTCGTGTGTTTCTGGAGTTCAGTCTTCATTCGTGGCCTCTGTGTCTCTGTAGTTCTGTCTGCTTTCTCGCGTGTTCCCCTGTGCTAATATTCACCTGCCCTCAGTCATCTGCAGCTCAGTATTTTTCCGTGTCAGCCTGTCACCCTCATTTACACCTGTCCTTACTTTGCAATCAGTCACCTGTTCCCAACTTACCTCCTCAGCTCTGCCTTTACAGGTGCTGGTCATAAAATTAGAATATCATGAAAAAGTAGATTGATTTCAGTAATTCCATTTAAAAAGTGAAACTTGTATATTATATTCATACATTACATACAAACTCATATATTTCAAATGTTTA
>NC_051445.1:22022989-22092705 GCF_001649575.2 Kryptolebias marmoratus
ATCATCAAAATTAAACGAAATAAACATTTGAAATATATGAGTTTGTATGTAATGTATGAATATAATATACAAGTTTCACTTTTTAAATGGAATTACTGAAATCAATCTACTTTTTCATGATATTCTAATTTTATGACCAGCACCTGTATATTCAGTCTCGTCTGTGGTTCGTTGTCAGCTCGTGCTGCAGTCAGGTGACCTCTTTGTGTCTCCCTGTCATCTCAGCTTTGGTAAATATGAATTTTGCCTCCTTGTCAGCCTTTGTTTTTGTTGCCTTAATAAATTAGTTTATTCTCTGGAGCTCCTTTTGTTTGCCTGCATTCTGGGTTTGATCCACTAGAAACCTGACAAAAACACCCAGAATATTTGAAAGTATGCAAATATCATGAACACAAAGTGAGAGAAAACATTGTGTGTATGGTCTTTTCGAATCAACAACATTTTTGCTTCGTCTAACTTTTAAATCTGTTGGTGAAACATCTGGTTCTTATTTCTGGTGTGAGTGACTGTCTGCCGCTGCCTTCGTGTACGTGTGTGTGTGTTTTGTCGTGACAGCAACATTGTCAAAGATGTAGAAGACAGAAAACTGACACTAATGAGCCACATTTCATGTTTACAGATAAACAGTTGTTTCACTGAACAACCAAGCAGTTTTATACGACAAGTGAAACGGTTATTTATTTGGCAATTAAAAAAATAGTTGAAAACATAACCACAAAAATTCAAACACAAACACAGAGAATTTTAGTTTCAGTTTTATACTGTCTGTATAAATTGTTTGCTGTCGAGTGCAGAACCATCATATCAGACAGCCTGGTTGATGACTTTGGTATTTTGACGTTCTGTGTCAGCAATCTTTTCATCTTTATAAGTTAGCTTCTGATGAAATTCGAACTCTGAGACCACAATAAAAGCTTCTGTGCTGGGACAGCTGTTACCTACAGGTTAGTAGCGCTCTAATTAATTAACTTTCATAATCTCAGTTTAAAAGCAACAAAGTAAATTTTACTCCGAGTAAAATTTTAATGAGTAATTTTTTTACTTTAACTTCTGTAGATTTTTCCACTGGTAACTTTTGCTTGTACTTGAGTAAAAATTGAGCAATTGTACTTTTACTTGAGTGCTTGAGTGCATTATTTTAGTCCTCTTTCCACCTCTGCACACAACCACACAAACCTGTGTTCAGTTATTGTGTAAATACTGTTTGTTTCACTTTATTATTTGATTTCCAAAGCACGCCTACACGCTGTATGAGGACCTCACTGTGCTCTTCATGACCTACACGACCTATTAGAACATGGCTGGATTGTGGCAAATTTAGAAAACCTCTTTCAGTGTGAAGCCAATCATGACACTGCGACGTTCATTCGCCAAATAGGTTTTTCTCTGCCGTGCCCTCACCATTCTCTGTAAACTCACCCTGGCTGGACTCTGTTGGACTGCGTCAGGGTGCAGCTAGACAGTCACACAATGCTAGCATGCTGCTGTATCACATCTGCTACTTGGTTGTTTCCACCACCCATGCTGTAAATATGCTGCCACTGCACTCTATCCAGGACCCCAATATGGTGGCATCAAGATCAGAGGCGCCTGTTTTTGTTGTAAGATGGGAGAGCAAAATCGGAAATGGAAAAAAGAAATGAATTACCACTGATCTCTACATCTAAGACCTCAGAGTAATATTCTGTCTACTGTCATATGACGGTAACGGTGTAACGGAAACTGCAATGAGCTTTATCATGGAGACCTGGGTTTGAATCTTGGGCAGGTTCTCACTTTATTTGTGAAAGAAATATGAAGGCACATTTTTGAATCAATAAGCACTACACACATCTGCCTTATTGCTGGGAGTGATAAGATGTCTTTAAGATGAGAAAATGAAAAAGCAAAAACACAAGTCAGAACCCTTCATGGCCCATCAAGACCTATCACATTCTTTCACACATAAGAGGGCGCCCAACGTGTTCTTAATTTATACCTGCAGGCCCTAAATACCAATACGCATAATCTGCCTTTTTTTTGTTTTTTGGTCGTACTGGGGTTGTAAAACAGTGTGAACGGGGCCCAATGCTTTGTGCATATTTCCAATTCTTTTTAATATTTCACACAAATGGACAGAGGGTTATGTAAGTATTATTGAGACCAAATACCTATCTGAAATTAAGAGACTCATATGCCAACTAAATCATAGTGAAACCAGAAGGCAAACAGCTAATTCACTTTAGACATTCGGTAATAGTTTAAAGAACATCAAAACGCAGGCAGTTTAGCCTTAATAAAAAAGGGTTGCATTTTTTTAAGACTAATTCTTCACCCTCTAAACTGTGCCAGTAATAATGATTGGGGTTTATGCAATAAGACATGGCAGTATTGCTAAAGCATGTTGCTCAGCTCTGCAGCCAAGACTTTTTAACTGGCTGGAGTTCATCCGTTTTCTTCAGAGGCATTTTATTTTCTGCTAACTGATAACGTCCGATGTGAAGAGGGAATGGAGAGTTTTTGAAGTGGGAAAATATACAGACTCACTCTCTAAAACGAGATGTCACATATAACTCTCGCTTTTTATGGAGACCTAGCATGATTCAGGGCAATCTGTCTCAAAAAGGACTGATTATTCTCTGTTACTGGGTTATATTGGCCCTGAACCGGAGTGAAGTTTCTGCCCTTAAAATGATGCTCTTATATTCGAGGAGGTCTAGGAATAAGATTAAACAGAGTGCATTCCCTAATGTAAAAAGAAATAATACCTTTTATTTTTTTATCTTTATTTCCTGGACATGGTGTAGATGGTACAATAGATACAGATATTACTCTGAGCTAAAAAAAGGCACAAGAATCTTTTTTTTTTTTTTTACCAGCTTATACATTCAAGTCTTTTATAGTGTTTATATTTACTATTTACCTTCTTTAAGTTTAATCTTGTGGATTTGAAGTAAGACTATGCCTGTGTTTTATCAAAAAGTGTGTTTAGAGCTGAATATTTCATGTACTGCTGCTTGAAGACGAGTTACTTTTGATAAGACATTACCGCTGAGTTGTCTCCTAATTTCAAATTCAGTGTTCATCTCTGTCATTCTGTGGCTTGTCAGTGATAAGGCCCTAATTAATGCCTTTGATATTAGCTTTTAAGTTGATGTAACGTACTCATATCGTAAATAACCCACAAATACAGTAATGTGAGAATGATGAATGAAACAAAGTGTTTCCAAAAGATTAGAAAAAAGAATGATGCATGAGACAAAGAGTTTCGCTAAGATTAGAAAAGTTTAATGAATTAAAGGCGGGCATATCGCCCACCACCTTTCATGCCAGAGTATTAAAGATGGCCTCATGAGAAACAAAGTTATTGTTGTTTTGGTCACATCTCGATACTGACATTTTTCAAATTATTGCGAGATCTCACGCAATCTGTTAGCGCTTAAAGTATGTGCTGGGAGTGGCTCTTAGCTGCTACCACACCAAATATTTGCCTAATATTTGTAAAACTGACTGGATTATAGCCATTTTTGTGTTTGCAATGGTTGATTAGCTGTGGCAGCCATCTTCAATTGGGTTGACTCCAAAAGTTTATCAGTTGCAGTGGTAAAGCCAATGATTATTTCCTTAGTTTCATTAAAATCTGCCCAGCAGTTCATGAGATATTTTGCTGGCACAGCTGACACCAGTAGTTAGTGGCAGTGTTTTTAAAAACAAAATCTTGTCCAATCATTTAATACTCAAAGTTTGTGTTGGCAAGTCCTCTCAGCTGCTAACACCAAGTTTTAGCCATTTATTGCCATTTTGTGTTGGCTGATGTCCGTTAGCTGTAGTGGCCATCTTGAACTGGGTTGACACCAAATGTTAATGAGTTGTAGATGTACATTCAGTAATTGCTTTCTGAGAGTTTCACTAAAATCTGCTCAGTGCTATATGAAATTTATTTGCTAACAGAGAGACAGAGTTGATGCCAACAGTTCATGCCAATGTTTTAAGCAAAGATATGCAATGAGTTGGACTCAAAGTATGTGTTGGGAACAATAATCAGCTACAAAAACAACAAATGTAGCTTAATGTCTGTAAAACTGGCTGAAGTATAGCCATTTTTCTGTTTCCCATGGTCATTTGGTTTTGGCGACCATCTTAAATGGGTTTGGCTTCAAAAGTCAATCAGTTATAGATGTCCATCCAATAATTACTTTCTGAGAGTGTCATTAACGTCCACCCAATGGTTTATGAAGTATTTTTCTAATGCTACAGACAGACGAACACACACAGACACGAGTTTGGTGGTGTGCAATAATATATTTTTCCCCCATTTAATTTTTATTAATCTAAAGAAAAATTATTAAAATCCATTTATTTTTTTCATCCCACTGTGCAATAAAACACAAAGTTCATCACTTAGCAGCTCTAGGATGTGGCAGTAATATATGCATTTTGTGCCGTCATCTATGAAAGAAACAGCATGGTTTACACAGAAAACCAACAAATTAAAATACGAAAGCTGGTGGGGCTTATGCCCATCATGTCACATCGATGGCTCAGAATGACAAACTACCAGTTACAATCTCTTACAATTACACAGTTTCAAGTAAAATAAAACTAATATGCATTGTTAGTCTCTCCAATTTTTGAAACATGATTATATTTTCTGTTAAAATCAGATGTAAAAGATCAATACAATGTCCTGCCTGTAAAATGAATGTCAAGATAGAGCTGTCATCCAGTTAGTTTAAATAAGGACCTCACAGGAAAAGGAAGGTGGCTTGTTTGTTTCCAAAGACAGCAATATGCCCAAGTATTTCCTAAAATGTGTCTTGTCATTACATACTATTGCCAACCAACCAATAAATAATCTCCCACATACAATTTCCAACAGCGTTTCCAACAGTGTTTTTCTGGATGCTTTTTCTTCTTGTGAGTTGCTGTTTAATGAGTGTAGTTATCTGTGGACAGAGCCTCTCTAGCTGCTTCCAGCTCCAGCTTCTTATTGATTTTATACGTCTTTGCAAAGCTAAGATAAACAGCTGCTTGCAGTTGCTCCAGATGGTTCTGCTCACGCTCATGCCTGTCCTTTTTCTTGGCATCTTTTGTGAGCAGAGTCAAATTTGATTCAACCTCAGCGCACATAAATCAGAATTTCTGCCTAATAAATGTAGAACAATCAGAAAGGGGCATTTCAAAATGGGGATTACAGTTTTATAAGGTCAGGCATAAAAACAACTTTCTTGTGTCTCCTCTGGGCACAAAATAGATCATTTTTTTCCCAGAGTATTATTTACTGAAAAGTTCAAGGAAACAACATTTTGGCAGAAAATACACTCTCCCTGCTTGTAGAGGAATAACATGAACCATAAAGGAGGTATGTGTATCATGGCAGCAAGAGACCCTTTTCACTTGGACACATAATGAAAATCGAACAACAAGCTGCCTGACTGAGCTTCTCCTCGTGTTTTAAGGGCATGACACTGATGGAAGTGTGTATGAAATTCCACAGGTCAAATGGAAACATCATTTCAAAGTACTATGTTGAGATTTGACGGAAATCCTGTTATTTGATCTCCTGCTGGGTTGTGCTAGCAAACCCGGCAGGGAACTAATGATTCGGTCAGGTCTCATCTCAGGGAGGCTTTTTTAAAGCAAGCCGTGCAGATAAAGGACAGCGTGTACAACGGAAGACCACAAAGTTTCGGCTTGTCTCGGCAAAACTCTCTGCAAGGAAGTTTTGCCGAATACAGGTACTTCGTGCTAGAATAAAAAATAAATTTTGAAATTGTTCAGCTAAAATGTTTAGGATAAAAATGAGACAAAAGCCAGTATCTCACTGGGCTGCGACTGCTGGAGACTATGTCTTCAGATGTCTGTGGGGGTTCTCAATTTCCTTGCGTGAATCGCAGAATAAGAGTCATAGTCTTGTCGCTTGAATATTGAACTTTTTTTTTTAAATTGTGCAGCAAAACTCCTTTCAATTTAGTTGTAGAGTTGTTGCAGGCATCTCAAACCATTCTCAGTTTTGTTTCCATAATTCTGCAACACTACAGCTGTATTTTGACACCTGCACGGGACCTCTCCTTATGACAGAAAACATCCAAGGCTACGAATGTCCAGCTCTAACTACGCCCAAGATGAATATTACCTACTGAAAAACTTGTCTAAGTCTGTTTGTCTTCATTTCACATCATGTTTACTGTAAAAGCTTCCGAGGTGGGTACAATGCAGGCTGAGGCAGGTTTGATGTTGGTAAAATAATGGGCAGGCTCTAGAGTAGAGTTTTTCAAGCTGTACACACAAAAATTGGCTCTGGTTTTCAAAAATTGGCCTCTCAAAAATGAAGCACGATGATTCACCGGTCGCTTGGTCACAGATATCAGAATTCAGAGAGCATGCAACGAAACATTCACATATTTTTTTGTAATTTTCTTGCATTTTTGAGACAACTAGTCTCCAGCAAACTCATCTCAGTGAGATACTACCCTTCATTATTAAATGCCATTTTTTATTGAATACCATTAAAAAGTAGATTCCAAATAATAATATTTAATTATTTAACAGAATATTTTCAACTGTAAATAATACACATCAATGGTTGTTTGTCCCATTTGTCTCTATGTGTCTCTGTGATGGGCTGGGGACCTGTCCAGGGTGTCCCCCGCCTCTCTCACAGTGACGGCTGGAGACAGGCACCAGCTCCCCGTGACCCCGAAAGGGGAAGTGGGTAAAAGAAAATGGATGGATGGATGAATAATACACATTTCCAGCTCCAAAAAGAATGTTCATGTGGAAATTTTAAATGTTAATTTTTATTCAAATGCTCACCCTTGACTTAAAGACTCTTCACAGTGTGAAATGCTTTTAAATCTTGCTCTCAGCATATACTTTGGTTACTGGGTTCTAAAAAAAGCCAGGCACACTGGGTGATTGCCCTTGTCCTTGTCCTTTCAGTGTTCATGACTGTAGTGGCAGGGGGGAAAGAGGGGGGAAAGGGAAAAAGTAAACAAGTTCAAAGGAGAAATCAACCCTGCTATTCAAAATCATTCCCTTAATTTCTGCAGTGACATATTTTCAACGCAGTTGCTACACATGGTATTTCAATATTAATATTACCGTTCTTTGTGTTTTGTTAATTTTCTTTTCAAAAGCAAATCACAAGAGTTGTGTAAAACGTTTTTGTTTGGTCGTACTTTCATCTCTCCAACCTTCTATATGCAAGGACACAATGTTCTGTGTAAAAAAGTGAACCTGTTCAGGCCTTAGATCTGTGTTCAGTCTGGGTCCCTTTTGAGACACAGCACAAACTAGATAAATAGAACGAGTAAGAAACAAAGTTCTTTTAGTTTTTTGTTAGACACAGCCCATAAAATACATGAACACAGAGAGGATAGGAATTGGAAACCTCCCAAGGCCAATTTATGTTAGCAAAAATAATTCTCACCTAGCAGGGCATGGGCACTTGGCCTCATGGTGTGCTCTGTTCCTGTCATTATAACAAAATATTATTTTACATCGCACATCAAAGGGTCATCCTTCCACATGGGTGGTTACTCTTCAAGCTTGGGTCCAGAGTCCTGGGAGCTTAGGAGTTCTGCTCAGTGTCTTAGGTTGTTCCTGGGACTGTGCTCTTCTGGACAGAGATCTCTGAGGTTGTTCCTGGGATCTGTTGGAGCCACACTGCCAGTTTGGGGGTCACAGCACTGAGTGATCTGATGACCTCTGGTACCACTGAGGCCTTGACTCTCCACAACTTTTCTATTTCCTCTTTCAGCCCTTGGTATTTCTCCAGCTTTTTGTGCTCCTTCTTCCTGATGTTACATTCACCTGGGACTGCTACATCTATCACCACTGCTTTCTTCTGGATCTTATCTATCACCATAATGTCTGGTTGGTTAGCCATCACCTGTTTGTCAGTCTGGATCTGGAAGTCCCACAGTATCTTAGCCCTGCCATTCTCTACCACCTTAGATGGAGTCTCCCACTCTGACTGTGGGACTTCCAGTTTATACTCGGTACAGATGTTCCTGTACACTATTCCAGCCTTGGGTTATGGTGTTCCACATACACTAAGCTGGGTGGCTGGAGAGGTGGTACATTGCCACATGACCATGGTACAAAAAGTCAGTGGTTCAAACCCCACTGTGGTCAACTATGAGCAAGTGATAGAAATTAAGCCATACTGCCTCAGATGTCATCTGGATTTTATAAAGTTGTGGACAAAGACAAGGATATGCTGTTGAGAAACGGATTACTCGACAAGACCTTCATGGATAAGGGCAGAGAATACACTGTGTATATTTCTTTTTTTTTCATTTTGACTTTGGACAGGCATCAGTATGTATATTGTAGAACCCTTCTCACCTAACTTTAAACTTAAAGCCGTATGCTTATAAGTCAGAATGCCTCCTCGCCTCTCTTTCTTCTTGGGCTTTTATTTTTCAAACTCACAGCTAACACACTCTTGAGAGATTTTTTTCCTTTATTTTTCTGAACCAGAAGTTGCTTGACACTGCTTTAATGAAGTTGTTTGGGAGTTCAGAGGTTTATTCTACTGATTCTCTTTGTAGGAATAAGAAGTAGTTTGAGATGGGCAAAAACACATCCAATATTCGTCAAAACAACATTATATCTTGGTTCTAAAGGCTAAGAGAAAACCAAATTTAACAACTCAGAAAAAATTACATCTATTTATTTATTCACTGAGGATGAGCAGTAGTGCTATATTTCCTTCCTGCGGGTGGTGAAAGTACAGTATATAAACCTTTATGTATATCTCTGTTGAAACCCTCTTGCTATTGGAATTTACAATTAGACACTGGATTTCACTGAAGGACAAGTTTTCAATACACCTGAGTTACGTTTTATGTTTCTGCATTTCAAAGCTAAGAGCTTGTAAAGTGGAAAAACAAAATGCACAAAGAAAGAGAGGTGGCAAAAGTCTGGTGCAAAGATCACAACACCATTATTCACAATCTGCCATAACATTATGACCACCAGCAGGTATTGTGGTTGTCATGTTATGGCAGTTGATGCAACCTTTAACTTGCATTACGTGTTATCCATTGGAGGTCAGAACTCCACACTGGGAATGATGTCACATCCAACTTAACTGGGTTTAGTTGCCACTCAGAAAACCAGTATGACTTGCTAATTGTTGTGCTCGGTAACCAGATTAACTATTATTAGCAACATGAGCCAATAACGATGGATTTCTCTCCACTGAAAGAATACCAACATGTTTTCTAACCGAGGTTGTAAAGAACTATCTGTGGGACCGCTTAACGAGAAACAAACTGATCGAAGTGAAAATAGGAAGTTTATTACTGCAGCTATCACCACACTTTATGCTCAATCCGCCATGTTGGATTTTAAGGTTGGGGTTCCAACTTTGAGGAGAGATCCAGTTGCTTGTTCTGACTTATAGTTTGGAAATTCCCTTAACTGGGCATAAATGGAACACATTGTTACTTTGACATTTGCTTCCCATCTAATAAGCATTGGTGAAAATCAGTCAGCAGTCACCTGACATTAAACTGTGGTCCGTGTACAACAAAAGTCAGAACTCTAACCTGGGAATGACGTCCGACCTGACTTAACCTAGTTCCATTTGCAAGTTGAAAAACTGTAGGATTTGCTAACTGTTGTGCTCAGCAACCAGGCCAACTATTATTAGCATACAGCTCAATAACAATAGATTTCTCCACAATCTGTGCATTCATAAAATGTACCAACATGTTCACTAATAGTGATTGAATAGTACTATGTGTGCGATTGGAGTGAGGTACAAAGTTGAAATTTCCAACTAAGAAATTTGAACTTCCAGATACAAATGAAATGTGCAATTGGTACTCTCCCACAGTAACAACCTCCCCTTCCACCCATCCACCCCCCACTTCCACCATCAGGACATCAGTGGACACTGCAAAAAACTGTGTAACTGCTTTCGAGACCCCAGGAACTATTCTGATGACATCTGATAGCATCACCACATGCAATATTCAACATTAGGTGGTTAATTATAATCTTGTGGCTGAGTCTTTATTTGGCAGAGAGGTTGTTGCTGTATCAAGGTTTCAACTTTCATGTGAAGTAAATTTAAATATTTGCTGGCTTGTTTTCCACACAGTTTTGGGAATTTCTTTGCCATTACCACAGAGTTCTTTAGAAACAATACATAACAATGAATTATTTAAGGGTTATACATCACAGTATAAAGTTCAGCTGGTAACACAAAGCCTCTAGGAATAATAATGTCTGTCTGGCTGTTTATGCTGAGAGATATGGGCAAAAACATTATGTGTATAACATTATCTGGTATACATTATGTACATATTTCAGAATTTGTTTTTTCACAGTTATTGGCTATTCTTATGGGAGCATATTTTCAAGTTACTATTCTGTCTCTGTAAAAACAACACAACATTCATCTATAAAGTTATGATTTCAGGCACGTGAACTGAGCAACTTGAATTGCTCAAAAAGGCAGCAATCCTAGCAGTCGCAAGGATGTTAACTTTTGCTGACTGACCACAGCCCCCACATGGCAATGGCAGTTTTACAAACTCCAGCAGCAGGTAGGACTGGGCGGCACAAAAACTGCTTCGCAGTGGCTCAAAGTGCAGGACAAAAAGTCTCAGCTAGGCCTCCAACCTCCCCCAGAGGCCAATCTAATGATGCTGTGCATTTATTTTAACGGTTGGATAAAGTGCTGTTTTGCTGGAAAAGTTGCTTTGGTACGATCAATAAAGACTCTTGCAGGGCCCTGCAGTGTGCAGACCCTTTGTTTGTTGTTTGTGCTGTTTTCTGTTTGTCAGATAACTAAAAAAATAAGACCCGCTTACTCTCACCCCGAAGAGCTTTTCACTCAGCAGAAAGTTGATACTAAAGGCACATTAAACATCAAAAACAACACCCCGAAATCTGAAAGGATGCTGTTCAAATAGCACTGGAAGGGTTTGAGGAAAAGCATGAAATGATTTGTTATCTGAAAACTGGTGGAATGTGGAGCTGACCACCAAGGGGAATGCCCTGCTAATAGTTTTTTTAATATGAGTAGAATCTTTTAATTTCCATTTTACGTCCACCGGTCCCGCTCACTTCCTCTGTAATAATATTGATCTGATTTTAAATGCTAGGATTAGTTTAGGAAATATTTGCTGCACTGATAGTGGAGTATCCAATCATATTTTATTTAGCTTAAATCCTCTTGAAGTTCAGATTATTGCATTTTTATTTATACCATTGTTGCTAAACATTTGTGTCACCTGAGCAGACGTTGTCATGAAGCAGAAAGCAAATGGAAGGCCATATGATTACCCACATGCATCAAAGCCCCCATCACATCGGATTATGACCCCGCTATCCTCTCCATGACCTGGATTGGGACAAATTTGGAAAAACTCACTCAGTGTAATTCAATCATAATGCTGCTATGGTTTTAGTATATGCCAAATCGTTTTTTCCCTGCCATTTTCCTCATTCCAGAGACACTCTCCTGTGCCCTCACTATGCTCTATATGTCCACCTTTAAACAACAAATTTGGACTGTGTCTGCATGCAGCTATGCTGCATGATCAACACGATCAACACAATGCTACCACATCACATCTTTGATAGGTTGTTTTCATGATTGTCACTGTCATGATTGTAGCTTAGGCACGAGACCAGTGTGGTCAGTCCTGGTTCATGTTCTTAATGACCCAGCCACCAGGGGTTGGCTTTGAAATCTATTTTTTAAGATGCACCACGATTCAGACATGGACAATTCTGAACCAATTTTCAAATGACAAGATTGATTTTGTTAACGTTAATTAATAACATAATGTTATGTTATGTTAAAGTCTGAAGAGTAGAAGTGCAGCACCCAGACAGATTACGATGCGCCCATAAAAAATGAGATGGCTGAGCAAGATATACGACTGGCACTTTCTGCACTGAAAGCAAGCATTTGGAAGTATTTCGGCTTCCATGAAGCTGAAGGGGGAAAAGACACGGACAAGAGCCACACTATATGCAAGTTGTGTTGAGCTGAACTGAATTAATTTGGAAACAAGACAAACATGAGAAACGATGAAACCTGGAGAAGGAAGAAAAACTGCTGGCGGCTGTCAATGCTAACTAGAGCACCACCAAGCAAGTACTGTCAAGTTTTCCACCTAATTTAGAAATGACAAAGTGAATTTCAAAATCCATTTTGTTGCGGACTTAGGAGCAGCTTTTTATGTTTTTAGTTGTTCAGAATATGCTAAAGTCCACAAGCACTTTTGTATGAAAGCTGCAAATGCATAGTTTTGTTGTATTTTATTAACCTTTTTATAGTTTGAATTTTATTTATTTATTGTCAGAGGTATTTTTATACTTAGATTTTTGCTGAAGTGACAGGTTTTGGACTCTTCATTGTTTATTTTTGAATCAGAGCAGCTGTTCGTGTTAGTCAAAATAAGATGAAGCCCACAAGCATTAGTTTGTGTGAAAGCTGTAAGTTCGTACAATAAAGTATTTTTTCTTATTGTTAATTACTTTGATTTATTAAAATAAGATTTGACATTAAAAACATTTTGTGTCATTACAAACACTTTGCTTTAAAAGTACCAAGTACTGACATGGGAAGAAAAATGCATCAATAATTGTTTCATCATTGCATCACAGCCCTTTGACTTGTAATTTAAATAAATTGTGAGGTAAAGATCCCAAACCCTTTAATCTATGTTGGTGCACATGAGCTTCATGCCATAGATACACTGCCCCCAAGACCCCCAGGGTCCATCCAGGACACCAATACATTGCCACCATAATGAGCCAACAAGACCTCGCTATGGAAATTTTGGGCATTCTCAAAACCATGTCCAAAACCTGTCACGTTCTGTCATGTAATGTGGAGCCCAGCGTGTTCCTAATACATGCCTAAAGATCTCTAAAAGTCCCTGCAAAGACCTCCTTCAATAGGATTTATTTCCATCGAAGCAAGGTCGTCATCCAATGTGAAGGGGGCCTAAAGCATTTAGGAATTTCAAGGAATGCTCAGGCAAATTAATGCACAGTGTTAGACAGAACCAAGAGATAACAGGCTTCAGTGCGGGTCCATTATTTTTGTCTTTTATTGCAACCGTTTTCCATTTTTAATTACAGTCTGGTTTAATCAGTAAGAACAGTTTCTTAGATTTAGCCATTTAATGTTACATTGTGTAACCATCTGCTGAAGGCTTTACAGTAAACTTCTCTTTGTCTGTGTGTTTGATTGCAGCCTTAGAGTTGAATTACATTTACTCAAGGATGTTTCTTAAGACTGAGCCTTCTGGTCCATGTAATGGACTGATACCATTTGAATCAGAAGAATTGAACCAGAAAGAATGAATAATGCATTTGTGGATTAAAGCTCGCCTTACTGCTTGAACCAGCCTGTTTGAGTAACCGTGGAAAAACACAAAGAAATCCTTCTTTCCCCAGCAGTTTAATTGTCAGCGAATGTGAACACTCCAACGACAGATGAAAATCCTCGACAGAAGGTTGATTGATGGAGATAAGTTCTGTTTAAATTTAGTACTAATACTATTGAGGTCAGAGGGCCACAGTCTTGCGGGTTTGAACCCAGGTTGTGTCAGGAAGGGCATCCGGCATAAATGGATTGCCAAATCATTTGTGCGAATTTGCGCACTGTGGTAACCCCTGAAGAACGGAGCAGCTGAAAAACCCAAAGAAAAACAACTATTGATGCCAAACAATACTTTATGTTTATTCCTAACCTAATAAGTAAATAAGAAACAAAAAGAGATTCATTTTATTGACTATTTTCTTACATTTTCACCTATTGCCATCTATTTTCTTCACCTTTTATGCTACAAGTAATAGACATAACGGTGGAATGAAGATGAAAATGTCTAAAACTATCCTGATACATTTAAGCCTGCATCAAGAGTTACTGATTGTTTTCTGAAACACTGTTCTACTGGCTCGGGACTCTTTTCTCTTCAAAAGACCCCAAATTTTCCTTTCAGAGGTTCTTGTCCCTGTTAACATGACCCTGTGAAACCATTCAAGCACACTTCTCAATTTCACATTCACGCAGTGAATCCTCCACTCCGTCACATTCCTCGTGTGTTCGATTGGATTTGAATAAGGTGCCAACTGCTTTCTTCAGTCATGCTCATGAAATCTTTTTACTGTCATTGCTTTGTGACATATTTTCTATCATGACAATCATGTAACTGCCTGTGTGTGTGTGTGTGTTTGTCTGTCTTTTAGTAACCACTCATGAACCGCTGGTTGGATTTTAATGAAACTCTCCGTCTAGATATGTTGTTTTGTGGTTGGTTTGTCTTGTTTTGTCATTTTGTCTTTCACCTCATTACTCACCTGTCTCTCATTTCCCAATCAGCCCCACATTTGCATCATGATTTTCCATGAGGTGATGTTGTTGATTTGGGGCGGCTGTGGTTCAGTGGTTAGAGCAGTCGTCCTCCAATAAGAGAGTTAGAGGTTTCACGGCAGCAGTCACATGTTGAAATGTCCCTGGGCAAAACACTGGACCCCTCATTGCTCCATCGGTGAATGAATGGAGTTTAAAGCACTGATTAGACTCTATAAAAAGATTTATTTAGATTAGCTTTGTAGAGATGTAGTAGAGTGCTATATGTATGAATAGGTAAATGAAGTCAAAGATTTGAGTGGCCTTGTTGAAGAGAAAGGTGCTATATAAGTACAGTCAATTTACCATTTCTTGCTGTATGATGGAGCTGGACCAATAAAGGCTTTTTAAGTAAATAGTAAAATGTTAAAACTAATCCTAAACTTAACAGTCAGCCAGTGCAGGGAGGCCAATCCAAGAGAAATGTGATGTCACCTTGTGGAACCAGTTAAAACTCTGGCAGAAGGGATTTAACCTGGCTTTAGTGACTTTTATGGACACCTGGGTAGGATAGCATTACTGCAGTCCAGTCTAGATGAGATAAAGACATGGAATTATTCTTACTTTTGTGATATCATGGAGGTGAAATAAGTCTGATCTTGAAACTTTGTTAATATGTAAAAAAAGAGAGAAATCCTCATCAAAAATGACTCTAAGGTTTATCACACTGACACTGGGGGGTCACTGTATTACCATCCAAGTTAAGTACAATTAAGTACAAAGACCAAAAAGAATGAACTCTGTCCTGTTTGAATTTAAAAGACATTCCCAGCCAACCAGGCCCGAACCTCTTCTATACAAATTAGATGCAGTTTTTTGTGTCCTTGTGCTCCCTGAGGGATAAATTATCTAAATGCTGACAGCAGCAGGTCTCCTCACACAGGACTGAGCAAAACAAGCTCTGTGTTGTTTTTCTTCTTCTGCTCTTGGTTTGACTCGTGGCTGTTTTTGCCTGTTGTACCTTTAGTGCCATCGTTTTAAATGGAGGAGGCGTGTACTGCAGCGTGCACAGTCGGTGCGGTCACAAAAATCTACCCGGTTTTCCTCTACATGTCTTTAGTACTTACCTTTATTTTAGGAACGTATCTAAAAAGAACAAGTGAAGTTGACAAGATTTACATCATGGCAGAGTGGACGCAGAAAGCGTGATCAACTCTCTTTCTGCCTTGAGTGGTTAAATTGAAGGCTCTCATCCAACAAGGTTTGTTTTTGGATGAGAGTTGTTGTAACAACCCACCCCTCCATCCTGTGAGAAGTTGTTGCTTGTTGAATGCTTCCTAACAGGGCCAACATGTGAGTTGTTTTGGTCACATTTCAATGTGTGAATGGCTGTGAAACTGCCTTGGCTGAAAAGTCAGGGCTGGCACTATAGGTGGAGGAAAGATTGGAACCTGAGGCCACCTCTGCTGTTTAGTGTTAGTTTTTAACCCATGTAGAAGTAGTTGAGACTACTCCCAATATGAAATCTGAGCGCTGACAGATTGTACAAGATCTTTGTTTAAAACTTTGGCTTGCAGTACGTTGCCTTTAGGAGATGTAAATAGATGCAATAACCAGACAGGTTGAGGATTTCAGATCCTGACTGATTTGGATTAGAGGACCCAAAATGTGTCAAGACAAGAATCTGTCACAGCATTGTGAATCAGCAGGAAGTGAGACCACTGAAAGAAGTCTGTTTGTCAAACTGAGAAAAAGCAAATGGAGATTAGTCACGATAGGCTACACAGATCCAAAACCTGAAATAACCCTTTTCTCTGTCTTTAGTGGCTTCACCTCAGAGTTGGACTTGATGCTCATTATGAGGACGTTTTTCCGATCACCACGGATGTCAGCAGTGTTTGTCGGCGCTCAGATCAGACTGGCTCTCTCATTAGCAATGTGTTACTGGAGGTTTTAATTGTTATTTTTTTAATTACACACTGAGTTAAGTGAGATCAGTGTCAGAATACTCTAACTAACTGGTTCATCATGCCACTGTAAAAATTACTTAAAAACTGCCTCAATTATTCTAAATAATTATTGTAATAAATGCATGTACAAGTAATAATTTGCACTTAGTGCCTGTTAATCTTCTGCAGTGTTTGTTTTACAGTGTTTTCCGGTTTCAATAAGCAATGTGTAATGAAGGATTTAAACGCACTTTGGGCCCTGGGGGCAGGATGGATTAATGAATAAACAAATGCAAAAAAAAAAAATAAAACAGAGTCAAGGCCACTGCAAAGCAGAAACTTTAGAGCCGTGTGGCAGAAAATTACAAGAAGAGCCAACGAAGGAGAATGCTCAAAGCAGGTCAGGACCAAGGCAAGAATGTGACAAGGGGAGAAAACCAGAGAGCGTACAGTATATACTGAGTAAATACAGAGAGGGGGACAAGCAGAAACTGGATGTAGGTGTGAGAGATGAGAAGCAAGTTGGGTTTATTAAAACAAAACAGGGAAGAGACTAAGAAAACAAAGCACAGTCAAAGAACATAAAACAAGAGCAACAAACCACAACACTTTTAATGAAAAACCTCACACTAAAAAGACCGTGATAGTTTTCTTATTTAATCATTCCCAGAAGCCTTCCCACAGTACTTCTGGTAAATTGAGTTGATTTACATTCAGCATGTGTATTTTTCTCCCGTCTTGTCTTAAACAGATCATTGAAAGAAGTTTTGCTCAAACACCAGACCCCCCNTTTTGAACCTGCAATATTTACATTCATGGGGTTTCGCTATACATATTAAAGTGGTAGTTCAGTTTTTTTGAAGTGGAGTTTATGGAAAGGTTATGAGCAGATATTAACCTCCTAATTTAAAAACAAATTAGAAATCTGAGTGACCCTATTATGTCATTTTATCCTCCAACACTTCAATGCTGTTCTTAGCAATAATTAAACATAATATAACATACCAGCTCCGACCCCCCCCAAAATAAAGAAAAAAATCATAGTGATTCATGTGAATGCTATTTTATCACTGCTGGTAATTTTACATTATATAGTTATTCTGTCAGAAAAATTATGATATTTCTGTTGAGATTGCCCCAGGCTGCACCAGATGCGCTACTGCTAACTGCTGCTGTTAACATGTGAAAATAACCACAGAGCTCTTTGTTAATAACTAAGTATTGTGAAGTTAACAGCAATGTGAATCTTTTACAACATATCGTTTCCACGAGTGTTTTCCCCAAACTGAAGTTGCTCAAAGAGCTATCTACAGCAGATCAGTGACAAGTACATTAAACTAAAAGACTCTTCAAATTTGTTGATAATTTAATTATAATTATATTTTAATAGTTCTTAGTTTTCATTGATCAAATAGCTCAACATGGGGCGGGATGTGTGTGTTTTGACAGTAAAGCGGAGCTCAGCTGTTGCCGTAGTTTCCACTTTATAATCCTTTCAAAATAAACTACAGTGGCAGAAACAGATGCTAGGACTGATCTGTGTTTTTCTTTTCTTTTTTCTTTCTCTGTTTGGGAGTGGAGGTGAGTGGTACGTGTTGTGTCGGAGAAAGCCTCTAACTGAAAAATTATCATGAGAAAACAACTTGGTGTGTCACTACCAAGTGTAAAAAAACAAAAAAGTCGCATGAGTTTTTCAAATTTGCTCTAGACTTTAAATATTCAAACATCACTGCTCATCCTTACGTCAGGTGAGATAAGAACTGTTCATAATCTTTCCAGACAACCTCTCATCTAAAGATCTTGGCTGTTGCTTTAACACTCCCTGACATGTTGATTTTATGGAAATACGTGTAAACCAAGACTCACAAAAAAAAACAGCTAAGTGAACGTTGCACCAGTAGTTGGATTTGTCTTCATGAAAAAGATGATTTAGCCCCAGTAATTTACACGAACGTTTCGCAGTCCTTCAGTTATCCGTCCTCATCATCTGTTAGCAGACTGGAACTAGACCAGAGTCACACATGTCGGAGGGAATACAGGGTTTCTGTGTTCGACAGCTTCTGTTCAATCTTCTGACACCCATTATGAGGCTCTGCTCATATGTCATCTCCAGACACATTTAAGTTCTATTAAAACCATTAAGTAGAATTAGGCCTGTCTTAATTGAAACCCTTTCTTCTTTCTCGTGAATGCTTGTTGTCATGGAGACAGAGCAGGTTTACCAGAACAACATCTGGTTCGGAGTCAAATTATGCCTAATCAGGTTGTCCTGTCTCTTTGCCAGCCTGCAGTTCATTTTTTTTTGCCTGCCTGATGCATAACAGCTCCCATTCATCACTCTCAAACCCGCCAAGGTGAGCTAATAAAAAGAGTCCGATCGGCTCTTGAGCTGCTGTAATTTTATTGGAGATAACACTGGATTTAAGCTCATTGCTAAGCCTTATATGTCTTGTTTCATGTTAATCCTTTGATATTTTGTGACTTGTTAGGAAGGATTTATCATAAGTGTCATCATCTGGAGACAGCAGGTCATCAAACTAAAACGGACTGAATACGTACAGCTTGCCTTTGTCTCAATCATTATACTCGACCCCACCTTATTGTCTTCAAAGAACTGGTAATTTAGAGAAATTTAACTCAAACACAGTTTTGTGTTGGTGAAAAAGACCAGCCCTTCTCTAGACATTTATACAATGCTTTGGTGACCTCTGCTGGTTATGAACTGAATATTTACTCAAAGGGACATTTCTTTTCTTTTACCTGGATCTTTTACTGTTTCAAGTGAAAAAATAAAGCTGGGATGTTTTTCCTTATACAGATATAAAAACAAGACCGCGCATTATAATGTAAAAGATTTTCATTAAATTCACAGTAAGTTAATAATAGTTGTATAGGTGGCACTTTTAAGCCTAATTACCCAGAGTCACCAAAATGAATTAGGTGAGACGGGTCAGAGTGCCCCTTCTCCTGACTGACGAAGCTGACCTCCCTCTACTTCATATGGGCCTCTCTCTGGTTCCAAGCTATAGTAATCAACTCGCTAAAGGCAAGAAACAATAATGTTTTTGGCCGTGGCTGTGTGAGCTTTTGTGTGTCTGTCTATTCTGTCAGCAAAATATCTCGCCGGAGAAATCTTAACGAGACTGTCAGAAAGCAATGATTGTATGAACATCTACAACTGATTAGCTTTTGGAGTCAGCCACAGCTAATTCACTTTAGCCAACACAAATACATAATCCCTCCAGTGAATTTTGGTTTTGCTCCAAGGTCTCTTCCCAGTGGCACATGCCCACAAAACCTCCAAAGTGAGGCGTCCAGGAGGCGTCCTAATCAGATGCCCGAATCACCTCAAATGACTCCTTTCAATGCAAAGGAACAGTGGCTGTGGTAGTAGCTGAGAGTCATCCTCAACACATGCTGTACTTCAAGTGCTAACAGATCACATCAGACCTCACAATATTGCATGAGATCATGCATGATGTTATTTACAAGGTTTTGCCAGAACGTCAATATAAGTCTGTCTCCATTCATAATAAAATGATCCTCATTCGAAACTTTGGCACTGAAAGCGACGGGCGACATGCTTTCCTTTAAGAAATCTTTTAATTTTATTTTTATTTCATTGTGTTATTGTGGTAATTTTGCTCAAAGTTATAGCACCAGAATCTGACTAGCTCAGGCCTAATACACTTCTACAGCCAAGGTCTGTCTGTCTGTCTGTCTGTCTGTCTGTCTGTCTGTCTATCTATCAGGATAAATGAAAACTGAGTGAAATGATGTGAAATCCTGTGTCCAGATACATAAAATTCTCCATGCCATTCATTCTGCTGTACCTTGGACGGAAAAACTTCCCGTTTCATAATGTCCTGATCTGATCCGTGCAGACCCCATCGATCGGCCCGCTGGCTGGCTCCTGACAACAGAGTTACACGTATTGGCAGGATGCATGCTGGTCCTCTGCCCGTCCTCCATTAGACAAAAACAGACTGATACTTCTCTCTTCCACCTACACCCTCCTTCTTCAGCGGCAATTTGTGATCAAAACCCCCGTGAAGAGGAGGTTGAAGTGGAGAAAACTCTGCAGGGGCGCTTCAAGGACACCGGCTGATGTACCCTGTGAGCAACAAGGAGAATCCATCAATAACACCTGAGACAGTAGCAAAATGTTTGTGTAGAGAACGTCGATCCCAAAGAAGAGAGCCTTCAGGGAGGGACACACAGAGTTATGGAAAATTCTACTCAGAGAGCAGGAGGTGAAGCTAAGAAAGAGAGGATTGCTCCAGGGTTGGAGAAGAAGATTCCCACTCCTACCTGGACAAACCAGGCAGCACTGAGAAATTCACTTTCAGATCTTAATGAAACTATCAGAAAGAAATCACTGGATGTATATCTACAGCTGATTAACCTTTGGAGTCAACTTCATTCAAGATGGTTGCCACAGCTAAGTGACCTTAGCAAACACACAGAATGACTGTAACTCAGTCAGTTTTACAGATGCTGAGCTGAAATATGAAAAGGTAATAGCTGAGAGAAATCTACAAATGGTAAATGGCTTGCACTTATATAGCGCTTTATCTAGTACAAGGACCCCAAAGCACTTTACACTACCATCATTCACCCATTCATCCACACACTGATGGCGGTAAGGACACAACGGCTGAGACAGCTGGAGCGGGGGCTCGAACCAGCAACCCTCCGATTCCAGGACAAACCCCTACCTCCTGAGCCACTGAGTTTCCAACCATGTCAGCTATATTTATTGTTTCTTTTTTTTTTTTGCTCCTGGACAGAGATGGGCAGTTGAAGCCTTGTGAAGCTTTTTCAGGCTTCTTTCTGATTGCACTGAAAAGAAAATTGACGCTTCAAAGTTGTGCCCCAACAGTGACATCTACTGGTCAGCTGCAGTTACAGCAGACACAGACATCCAATTGATTTACACATCTTGTTGATTCCAGTTCCAAAGCAATACCAATAACGTTAGGTTTTAGAAGCTGTGTCTAAAATCAGAGATTCATTGTCCTCACGCAGAACATTTTGAAATGCCAATTTTCTAATGAAATGCTTAAATGTTTTGTCCTGTTATACTTAAATGGAATTTTGATTGATATGACAGATTTGTGATGTGAATGTCTTGCATTTGTATAGCGCTTTATCTAGTCTAAGGATCTCAAAGCACTTCACACTAACATCATTCACCCATTCATACAATGATGGTGGTAAGCTACATTGCAGCCACAGCTGCCCTGGGGCGGGCTGACAGAAGTGAGGCTGCCATCACACCGGTGCCACCAAACCCTCTGACCACCACCAGCAGGCAAGGCAAGTAAAGTGTCTTGCCCAAGGACACAATGGCTGAGACTGACAGAGCAGGGGCTTGAACCAGCAACCCTCTGGATACAGGACAAAGCCTTACATCCTGAGCCCCTGCCGCTCATTGCTATGTTTTATTTTGCCATATTTTTCAAGAATCAAGATTCAAAACATTTAATGTCATATGCACTGTAAGAAAATGTGTTTCTCTGTACATCAAATTATTACTTTGCTGTCCACAACAAATGCCTAACAACAAGCAGAAAGCAACAACATTATAAAACAACACAAGACTGTGTTCTTTCACTCGAGTTTTCCGTCACTGAAGGTCTCTCAAGGCTATGAAGCAACAAGCATTTCTCATCGCTTTCTAGCAATGGAAGCCACCTCGCTTCCGGTGTCTCATTGTGACAATGAAGCCTCTAATGTTACCAGCCACATGATCATGGAGATTTGAAACAAGCCTTGACACGGTGTTTAAATCAGTCTACTTCAGAAAAGTGAGGCAGGTTTCACATCACTGCACAGTGTCAAGCAGCCCATCTCTAAAAAGCATTATTTTCATCAAATCCTCACGTGAGTCTGCACCCTTGGGTCTTAGTCACAACAATCCTGACACTCTGAGCACTAACAGTTCGAGCATGAGCTTGCTCATGAATGTCATCTTCAAGGTTTGACCAAAATGGCTCTAACACCGTCATTCCTCAACATAAGATCTCAGTTTAAAACTCTGGCACGAAAGGATGAGGGCAACATACATTCCTTCAAGGACTGCTAGCTTCTGAATTCTCAAGCATTCTTACTTTACAACACCAGAGATGATATCTAAAGTTTCCTGTCCACCTCCTTGACCGGCTTCTCTCTCCTCGTCTTCACAAAAGGAGCCCTTGTTTTACTGGGAATAAGCACTTGCTAGCTTAAATCAAGTTTTCCACAGCACGTTTGTGGGGATGTGAGCAGCATAGTCTTCGCAAGATGAGTTGAGTTCACCAACTGAAGAAAACAAAAAGTGATTTTAGGTTGCTGTGTTCATGTTTGGGTCATTGGGTTCATTTGCATGTCACATTTTATAAATCCCACTTGCACCAAAAAGCAATTTAAAAGCACCTTAACTACCACACCAAACGGAAGCTCGATTGACTGTAAAATAGACTTAGTTAACCCCATTCTTGTATTGCTATGGTTGACTAGCAGGGGTGGCCATCTTATACTCTGAGTTGTTGATGGAAATGCAATGACTACTTTCCACCCAGAAGTTCATGAAATATCTTGCTAACAGACATACAAGGTTCACTCTAATGTCAAGGCTTCAACCAAAGATCGTGCACATTACATTAGCGCTCAGAGTATGTGCTGAGGATGATTCTCAGCTACTACCCCCACTCAATTTTAGCTTAATGTCTGTAGAAATTAACAAAAGGTATAGCCACAACAGAGAGACAGAAAGTTGCAGCTCATCTCAGTTCTAGCACGAAATCTTGGTGTAATAATAGACAGTGATGCAAAATTTTTTGAAAGCTAAAAAGTCTGCATCAAAATCCAACTTAAAAAAAAAAATCACAAATTTATACCAAGTATATTGAACTATTATAATGTCCCTTACATGCTGTTCACAGACTACAGCTGATTTAAATCACAGCTGCTTATATTCTCACATGAACACATCACACCTGTTCTAAGATCTCTGTATGGGCTTCCTGTTGAAAGCAGGATCAATTTAAAAATCCTATTACTTATATATAAAACTTGGTATATAAATACATGTTAACCAGCTGGATAACTCTCAGTCCACAGACCGTATCTGTCATACCTTAAACCAGGGGTGGCCGATCCTGGTCCTCGAGGGCTGCTATCCTGCATGTTTTACTTGTTCCTCTGCTCCAACACACCTGGTTTGAATCAATGGGTGATTAACTGGATTCTGCAGAACACGAAGAGGTGATTAAGCCACTGAATCAGGTGTGTTGGAGTAGAGAAACAAGGAAAACATGCAGGATAGTGGCCCTCGAGGACCAGGATTGGAGACTCCTGCCTTAAACCTTTTCCAAATCAGGGGACGCTGTCTTTTCTATTTGTGCACCAGTAAAATGGAATGGACTGCCTTTATATCTGAGAGAGGTCCTGCACTGTAAATACTTTTAAGAAAAAGTAAAAAAAAAGTTTCAGTTTGCAAAAACCTTTGATTAAGCTTTTAAGTATTTAATCTTATAATTCTCATGACTCTGCTCTTATAGCAGTTTTCATTGTGTACTTATGAATATGTTTGTCTATCAGACATTAATATATATCTATTTATGTCTGTAGGAAGCTTTATTCCACTTAAAAAGCACATTGGGCTGCTTTAGCATGCAACCCGCTTTGTAAATCAAGTTTGATTAGATTTTTGTATTTGCTAAAGTTTATTAGCTGTGGCAGTCATTTTGAAGCAGGAGATGTACATCCAATGATTACTTCCTGAGGGTTTAATTAAAATCTGCCCAGATTTGCCCATGTGCTAACAGACAGACAAACAAATGCACACAGTTACACACATACACACAAAATAAAGCCATAAATCGTGGTTGTATTGTTGAAACTCAACCACTTGATGGCAGCACTGTGACGTAGGAAACAGTCAGTGATTGAACCTGAGTGAACCACACAGACCCGAGGCAGGACCAGATCGAGAACCTGACCCATTTTCAAATAGGAAACAGTGTACTGCATCAATTATTCTATTTTAAAACCCTAAGAATTACATAAATTATGAACAAAATGTGATTATGAATCTTTCCATGTATTAGTTAACATAACTGTATACCCATGATATATTGTCATAAATGTAAAATGTACTTCTGAATACAACAAGACTGTCAGAATCAAAACTTTAACAAATAAAAGAGGAAAAAAAGGGAAGTAAGTTTAAGATTTACAGTTATTTTCACAACTGTTTGTGCTGTTAATGTCAGCTTGCACTCCTCATTCAAGGTAATTACTTAATCAAGGATTTAGATAAAACAAAGCAACAAGTAAGACATTAATAATCTAAGATGAAATGATGATCATTAGATTATCTAAACCAAAATAATTATTTTAGTTTAGATAAGGATTGATGTTTTCGGTTACTTATCCACACAAGAATTAAAGATATTTTAAACGATTTTGGTAAATTGTTCACTATAGAATTTGATCAGAAGATTTTATTACTTCTGTCAGGCTGTCAGGTTAGTTTTAATGAAACATCAGATTGGAAATAGATGTTATTTCTCAATTTGCATCAGTTAAAATGAAGTAGCCAGACCCCAAATCACTTGAGGCCTCGACAGGACCACGACAAGGAGGCGGGTTAAGGCCCAGAGTTCGTTGAGGGTCAGGGGTCAGCGTCCTGTCCGAGGTCACCTGAGGAGCGGTGGTGTTTGCTGTCCAAAGATTCTTTCACTCACAACTGAGTACAGCTCTTCTGTAAGACAAAAGAGAAAAGGTTTGTTAAAACATTTGAAGAATTTCTCATATTGAACAAAAACAGACATATCTCATTTTGACAATGAATCATGTTTTTTTTTCCACAAGCCTTAGGAAATCATGTAAACAATCTTGGACTAATGGATTAGAGGTCCATAATTTTAAACCTGCGTCCAAAAACAATCAATATTCTTTCAGGTCAGAATGAGCCTTTCACAGAACAGTTGGTGAAATAAAACACGTCTTCATGCTACTCTGCTGTGCTATTTTCAGCTTTCAGCTAGCTCTTTGGTACTTCTAGCTTTTAAAGCTTTTAAGTAGCCTTTTGATGGTTTTAGCTTATCTTTAGTTACTTTTAGCAAATGTTTTTCTACATTTAGCAATCTTTTTTTGTACGTTAAACTAGGCCTTGCTTTTTTTTAGCCAGCATTTAGGCTTCTAGCTCATTTTCAGCATCTTTTAGCTTTGACAACACAGTTTCAGTTTTTTTAAAAACCCATTTTGGCGATGCAATTCAGCGCTGCAGCTCACACTGTGTTCTCACAGAATGCAATTTCTTCCAGTTTTATCTAATTTTTAGTATGTCTCTAGTAAAAGTATTTTACCTCATTATCAAGTTCTCAGGACTTCTAAAGCCAAAGAAAGGTTTCTCAAGGATTTGTGTCTTTTTAACCCTTTTACCTTGTAAAAAGAAAAAATAGCGCTGAGGGACAATCTTCGCTGCAGCTCTGGTGAAAACACTGTTATGTGTTTTGAAAGCCACCGAGAAAGTTCTCAGGCTGTGGTTTTTCATGAGGAGTACTTGTTAAGTTGTTTCCTGTTGACTTGTTTTTGAAGAGCGGTCGTTTCTCGCAGATTAAAATTCAATATGGGGAAAAAAAAGCCAATGAAGTGTAAGAGGAAAAAACAAATGCGGCCCTGCATGGTTAGCCAGAAGCTACCAGAACAGAACTAGAGTTTCTTTACTGATGGTGAAGCCGGAGACTTTTTTTTTTTTTAACAGACTTGTCTTTTCTCCTTTCAAAATCCTGCACAGCCCGGAGTGAAGCTGCTTTGCTCCGCTGGTGACAGTCCCCTCATAGACGGGCTTCGTTCTCCAGCACATTATGCCAGGACTCATTCTGATAACCTCATCACTGCCGTCCCCCTCATTGAGGATGGACACCTCGGGATACGGGGGTGTCACAGACTGCTGCACAGCCATATCTGGTGCTCGGCTGTGTCCCGTGTCAGGCCTGCAGTGTTGCTTCGCAGCAGCAGATTATAGTTGATGACTTCATCTTAATCACATTCACTTTCATTTTGTTTTATCTGAGCTGCAGTCATGCGATGCTGGCTGTGAAATACGCTACAAGTGAGGCCACATCAGGCTCTTCTGAACTTAACACAGGGCTGAGAAACACACACAACACACAAACAGGGTTTCCTGCTTTTTATTCATTTCAAGTGAAGCGTTCAAGAAAACTGGCCTCTGGTTACATATCTTTTACTTTTTAATTTTACTTAACAATACAGAGGGTTCGTTTTTAATGTTTGGTCTACGGAAGCACATTGCTGCCACAACAGAAAAATAAAACAAAACAAAAAAACCCTGACAAAACATATTGCACTTGAATATAAAATAATATAGTTTGAACAATAACCTTTTCCCTTAATAACATTTTATATTGACGTTCTTTTTTATGTTATAATAAAATGGTATCTAAATGCATGCTTTTTGTGTTCTAACAGATATAGCCATGTTATCACGATATAATTTTCCTTGGTATTAACAAAAACAGTTGAATATAAAATATATATTGTGGTATATATATAGAAATAACATTAAAACGTGAAAAATAATTTGTAAGGACGTAACATATAATGTAATAATGTGAAAACTATAAATCTTTTATGGTCTTATGTGATACCCAAATTATTTATTCATTTTTTTGTTTTTGTTCTTTTGCTGCAACTTTAGCAATACGTCTTTATATTGCACAACCATGTTTATCTCGGAGACAAAAACAAATGTTTTCACTCGAGAGCTCATATAAGTTGTAATTTCTTAAATATTTTCACACTTAAAAAAAAAAACAACTATAAAATGTGATTACAAATGTGATTACAGCAGATACGATGTTCTGTTGGACTGGCTATCAGCCAAGTCTGTATGACGTTGTTACATTAATATAAGTTATACTTTCTAAATCAGGAGTCAAAAATTTGCTTCAAGGCTTGAAAGTTTCTATTAACCTTTAATTAGACATTTTTCTGGTAATTATGACAAGTTTCTGTTGTTGAAAACACATTGCAGATGACATTTGTCAAAGATATTAGACAGTGTGTCAGTGTGTGTTTATCTGACGCCCAACCTGTGAATCACTGCACCTAAACTAAAAATATGTTGAGCATTTATAAAATTATGTTTAATGTTAAAAGCAATTATATCAACTAACATGAATTTTTTTACTTAGACAACAGTAATGTCTGAAAGAAAACATCAAAAAGTAGTGCACTAGTAAAAATTCAGGGTTCGTTAGACTTTTACTTGAGGTTTGCTTCATGAGGTGCAAACTTGGAAAAATCTATAATCTATCTGCAGTGGATTTCTGCTTCATTGCAAAACAGCTTTGCAGAAAACTTCAACATCGGAGGGAGCAAAAGTCAGCAAGAGAAATAACAGCATACCTAAAGGCCCATGTCTGCAGCGGGTCAATATTCCTCAGGTCCCATCTACACCTGTCTGAATATGTTCAAAAATATTTTTAGTTATTTTTAGTTTTCTTAAATCTCAGTTTTTGGTGTCTCTGTGTGATTTTTAGAAACTACTAATACCTTTGATCATAGAAACACAAACAACAATGGAGTTAGTTTTAGCTCCTCCCCCTTTCTGCCCCATTATATCCAGATTCTGTCTGCATTCATTTTTGATCATGTGCTGAAGAGGTTAAATGAAAGAAAAATGTCAACATTATTAGAAGAAAAAAAAGAGTTACAGTTGTTTTGGGAGGTTCTTTAGCCAAGCTAAGAATGTCGTTATTTGGACATTCTTGCCACCCACTGTTCCTGAAAAGGCATTTCAGAGTTAATGGTCGACTGTCTGCATGGAGATTATTGTTACATGAGCAGAACAAAAAGAAATGGTTTAAAAAACATCCTTAGCAGAGTAGACCTCAAATCCCACTGAACTAAAAAGCCTGAATCTCCTGACTGGCTGTAGAAGTCAGCTCTGACTTGTGTTTGTTTCATTAATAGTTTAAAACATCATCAGCCATGTGGTTTGAGTTTGTTGGCCATATCTGGCCTGCAAGCCACCATTAAAAGACACAAAATGTCCTTTATAGGTTTTTGTAACCCTTTTAATAATTAGCACTCTAAATACAATTGACAGTGTGAAAACAGAAATGCAAAGATGGATTAAAAAATAAATAAAAATAAGAGAATAATTGAAATCTAAACACCTTAATATCAAACTTAACAGATTTCTGTTTAACATTTTTCTGTACTATCACTGCAGGAAGAAAGTTAATAAGCTAATTGTTTCAACAGTATAACTATTTGTAAAGTATATATAGTATAAATTGTTGTGAGTCGTACAAAAAGATCCTGATCAGTGCTTTAGTTTATTAACAGTAACTAATTAATTCAGTGTACTCTCATGACATTCGTACCGTAATTGTCACAAACTGCTAAATAAATGTGATTTTAAACATGAGTTTGGAATGGAAATATAAAAATATAAATATTCTTATTTTTATTTGAAAATTTACTATTACACAGGCAGAGGATTGGAAGCTTTGAAATGACATTGAAGGTTTTATATATATATATATATTCCAAAAAATGCTTTTATTTTGCAACATAATAAGCAGACCTGCTAATTTAAAAAGCCAAAGACACGTACAGTGAGAACATGTTTGGTGGTCTGAACCTTATTGTACAGCTGAGCAAACTGCAGTCCAGGACTTCACTAGTCTTTCAGCAGTTTTGACCTTGCTCTAACTCCAGACACACACTCAGAGAAACATGGTTTTCTCAGACGTGGCAGCGAGCCAAAATAAATAACCTGCCCTCAGAGTGTCGGCCGAACCGCAAGAAATCCTAAACCAGGTCCCAGCCCAGCGGCGCTCACTCACAGGGCTATCAGCGAATGACTTGCTGAAATTTTAATTGTCCGAATGCATCATGTGGTTTGGAAACAAAATCAAATCAGGACGGATCATCCTTCCTTCTTTGACGCCCATCCAGAGGAGAGTAGCATTTTTGATTAGGGTTTCATTTATTTATTTTAGACGGCTCTGATTTCAAGGTCGGGTTACACCAACTTGGGGGACGAACAGATGACATTGTATGGATAGGTAATTCAAGAGTCTGCATGCTTTGATCCTCGCAGATAAGAGGGAGATAAGAGACAGGTGTCTTGGAGAATAGAGGACATCCATCCAGAAATTCAATCGCCGAAGCTCAGTCAAAAATGGTCTCCATGAAATAAAGAGATTGATATCAATTCCTGTCTTCAATTAAGACGATCAGAATTCCATACGTGCTGACACATCTTCTATAGGAGATCTTCTTCCTAAACCACTTTTAATTTGAACTCAGCTACTTCCTATAAGTAATAAAAACTTTGTAAAGTTTTATTTTATTTTATTTAAGCAGCTAAATTGGCAGAACGCTGTTGTCATTACACGTCTGCAGTCCAGGCTCACCATCGTATCACTTGTCTGATGTTACACCGGTCAGGGATTACAGCTGAAAAGTGTGATTAAAGGAATGAGTTGTCGGTGGCCTGGACAGAACTCGTAAGAATGAGCTCAATGTGGAACTTCGAGCATAAACTGTGACTGGAAGACCTGCGTTCAGAGAGAAAAAAAACAACGCTTTTAATAAAAGCTGTAGTAAAGTTGTGGAAAACTGCAGGACAGTGTCCTTTTTCCTCTTTCCTCCCCCCTCTGTAAAACAAAGCTTGCAATCATTCAAGCTTGAGCCACGAGTTGCTGAAGGTGCAGCTTTGGACACTGGAAGACTTGGTGAGTGATGGGATGGCGCAATGCTGAGCAAATATTGGAAAAACGGGTGATGAACATCTCTGACATTCAAGGTAAGGACATATAATCAGGAGAAAAAAACAACAACACAACAATCAATGATACTCTACTCAGCAACCAATAAGGAGCAAATGAAGTAAGACTTAATGCAGAGTTACTTGATCTTTTCAGAGCAGATGCCAAATTGGTGTCTTTACTGAAGCCTAAACCAAAAAAATAAAAAATAAATTAAAAATTAAAAATATGATGATTTAAATCAAGGTCAGAGCGTCAAAAGACTTATTCTGACAGCTTTTAAGGTTATGATAATTGATGTTATTTATCAATTTCTTGGAGAATAAAAGTGGCAGAATTTAAATGTGCCATCTTTGCAGATTATTAATTGTCTGAGTCATAAATAACAGGGAAGTAAATATTCATTAGAAGCCTCCAAGTCATGACAAAAGGCTATGTCTGACCAATTAAAAATGCATAAGGAGTAATGGGACTTTATGAATAACTTAGCACGTCTTTCAAATGCTACCACAAAGCAGAAAAGCAACTCAAGACAAATACAGTGTAATGCTTGAAATTTGTGAATGTTTGTGGCAACAAATCCAAAGTCATTCATTTAAATCTAATAATCTAGAAAATAATTTTTATAAAATAACTTGGTGGTAACACATCTTCACACGTGTGCAAGAATCAATACTATTGATTAAGAAGAGACAATTTTTAAATTAATTGACTTAGTTATACAGATTATACAGCCTTTTTTAAAAAAGTAATCGTGGTTTTAGATTGTTAAATCAGCTGTCCTGCAGATAACCAGTAGGTGTCAGGTTTGTATAAGAGAACATGTTGGCGACTCCTTCGTTTTACCCACAGCACATGGATCAAACACAACAACTTAACTGGTTTGGACTAAAAAATATTCACACAAAAAAAGCCAATGAAAAAGTTGATGCAATTATATGTATCTTTTGCATATGCTATATGTATTTTATCCTCACATCGTGTAAACTATCGTATAGATTCAGCTGTGCTGCCTGGTGTCGCTTCAGCAGGCTTGAATCTTGCTGACCTGGAAGTACAATTTGTCAGAGCCCCTTCTGACAGGGAATGATGGTCTTAGTTTACCGCATCTTGCGAAGACATGCCTTTACACCATAATGGATGCTACAATTACTGTAAAAGACTCCTTGATTAATATATAGAGCAATTTATTTACTGCTTGTGATCATAAGTGTTGGAGCTTTTGAAGAGCCACTAAGTTCCTCTATAAATTTACTATGGAAGACAGTGTTTGAAAACCTTCATTTGTTCTAGAAGAAGTAGAGCACAGAGGTAGACATTGTTTGTCTGCTGCTCGCTGACCTACTGTGCTGTTTGTTAGGCCCCCTTCACACTGCATGACGACCCTGCTATGACAGTAAAAAAAAAAAAAAAATCAGCCAGAGCATGGATGGTCTCTGCAGGGTCTTGGTGAGATCTCCAAATGCACATTATGAATGAGATAAGCACCTCATTACACGTGGTAAAACATAATAAGCACACAGTGGTTTTGAAAATTCACAAATTCCCATAGTGAGGTTGTAGTGGTTTATCATCATCAACCACATTTGGGTATGAGAAATTCACATGTTCAAGTTTTCAACGTGGCCAGAATGAGTGACAAAATCATCTCTAGCTATTTGGATGCATTACTCGGTTTTCAAAGAACTTGAGCAACCTCACTAATAAAATAACTTTATCTCATGTGAAAGTAAGAATTCCAGTCAAGGTTTCATATTTAATCTGAAGAGACTGTTATCAAATTGCCCTAATCTCTAGAATCTCTTTGGCAGCCATGTTTTTATCAGTTTCCACCACTTATCCATGGTCGTGTTGCGGAGGTTGGCAGGTCCAGGAAGAGATCCTAAACATCCCTCTTCCAGTGACACACTCCAGCTCCTCCTAGGGGATTCCAAGGCATTCCCAAGCCAGTGAGGATACCGACAGTGGGACGTTTCCTGGAAAACCTCTAGAGAGAGGTGCCCAAGAGGCATCCTAATCAGATGCCTGAACCACCTCAGATGACTCTTCTTCATGGGGAGGAGCAGCAGCTCTGATCTGAGCTCCCCCATCCTCATGACCATAGGTGAGGGCAGGAACGTAAATGGATCAGTAAATTGAAATTTTTGCTTTTCCGCTTTGCCCCTGCTTCACCACGACAGACTGGAGCAACTTAAGACCGTATAATGATGAGCTGATAGCCTACACAATTCAAATATCAGGTGAATCTTTTTGTAAATACTTTTTATAGTTGTATTTTCCCGATGCAGTGCTGGTTTTGATCAAATCAAAGAGCAAATCATTATTGCTGTAAACGGTTTTTTGGTGTTGGGCACCTGTGCGCTGGTTTAGCTTTGAGGGCAGTCAGTCTACAAGTGCTGGCCCAGAAATCCTCTCCAAACCACAAGAGCATTATTCTTGGAGCAGGTGGCGCACTTGCTGAGCTGAACAGCTGGTTTTGTTTGGCTGCTGAAAATAAACATAGACTAATCCAGAAACTTTATTACCGGTATTCATCCTGTCTTGGACTATTTTGTGACTTCACTGTCCAGTTGAACGTAACACGCCTGTAAGTGCTTTTGGCTGTAAGCTTCTTCTATTGCTAAGTGTTTCCAGGGTTCAGCAGAGATGTTGTATCTATGCTGCACACTGCGGACAGTCGTGGAGCCCCGGAGCAAACGAGCCCACATATATATCACTTGACTGTGTGTCAGGACGATTACTGGATAAAGATCACAATATGACACTTTTTCTTTTCTGTGCTGGCTCAGTGAACAGAAGAAAAGCTCCTGCAGCTCAGCACACCCCTGTCCAGGATATTGATCACAGATCTCAGACCTATAAGACCTCTCAAGCTTGTCAGGGGAAAATCATTCTGCTTTCTTTTACTTTAAAGACATCAAGCTCATTCTGGCCATGTAAGGACAGTTATTCTCTTCCGACGATTAGATTTCTCAAATGCAATATCTTGATCTTTATACTGTGATCTCTTACATTCAAAGCTTATCAGAGGAGCTTGTTTAAATCACACTTTTATCAATACAAGTTCACTGCTGAAGCAAGGAAACAAAGGCCTCACTAAGACCCACCAGAGACTGAGAGCCCATCTTCATTACTTTGGGTACTTTTAAAAACATTTGCTTTCTGCTGCATTTGCGCCTCCCGGCCACATGAGTTCTTTGATGAAAAAAACCCAACAACATATTTTTAAAAATGCTTTCCAAATTGGAGATTTTAAAAACTTTGTTTTAGGTGAAATTGAGAGGCAGAGCTTAGCAGAAATGATGATGTAGCGGCAAATTTCCCTCTATCAGTTTGTTCCATAGAAACCAAAACAACAATGGAGTCATTTTTGCCACATTTTCTGTTTAACTTTATCCTGATCCTGTTGCCATTAAACTTTGACTGTGTGCTAAAATGGTTAATAACTGAGAGGAAATTGAAAAAAAAACATAAACAAAGAGAAAACACAGTTGGTAATATCTTTAGCTAAGCTAACCATGTTTTCTCTGTATGCCGTTAATTTTGATATTATTGTCACCTCCGAAAACCTTTATCTATGATGCTTTTCAATCCTTATAGTTTGTTTTGACAGTCTGTGCAAAACTCATTGTTTCACTTTAAAGTATATTTTAAAATAGATCAAGATTATATGGTATGAGACTTGTCATCCTGTTAGCTAGAAAGCAATCATTTCTAACATTTGAATAATCGTTTTAATGTCAATCTTGAGCAAGAAGTTTTAAAACCTAAATCAATGGTCTGAAAGTAACCAAACAGGGACAAAAAGTGAAGGTCAAGACAAAAGTCTGAATTATACAAGGTTGGGACACTTCAAAAAATAAGACCTTAGTCTGGATAACACACATGTGCTCCACTTTGGCTTTCTGTTGTGTCTTTAATTAATTCAACATTTGTTAAACGCTCCTTCTATTTGATGCAATGCTGTGACTGAAGGTGCCTCTCTCTTCCAAAAGTCTTTTATATTTTGTCTTGTTTAAAATTTCACATTAACAATCTAAGTTTGATAGCAAACTTGATTTCATAAATTCTCGATTGTAACTCAGGTCACCACTGTATCCACCAGAAACATCAGTACAACAAGGACTAAAATGTTGAAAATAAGTGCTAGTTTTAACGCTTTTATTTTTAGACTATAAGAAGAGGGGAAGAAGGAGGAAAAGAGACAGCTGGGTATGGGCTGGGACGAGGCAAAAGATGTTGATCACAGCAGTGTTTACACTGCTTGATTTATCCAGAAAACTTCTGATACTGTCTGAAGTTTGTCGTAGGTCATCTTTGTTCATGAGAGCAACCACAAAGTGACGATTTAAGCTCATGATGAAAGGCTTATTTACAATTTTTTTATGACAAAGATTTTGTCTACAACGGACGGAAATTGCACAGTATGAACTCAGCTTAGGTAAGAGAGCAAATCCAGCTTAGTGATTCTTATGAAATTACTGTCAAAATGTCAAAACCACTCTATGGAGTTTGAGAGGATTCTTTTTTTCCATAATGAGAAATAAAAACAACAAAAATGGTAGACGATAGTGAGCGGAAGCTTTCGGTCCCATCAGAAACACGTCACACATGGATGTCAGCCTTTATCATAGCTGAAGGTTTGTGTCAGCGGAAAGAAAGGTTTGACATGACATAAACATATGTTCAAACACTCTGTGATGGATTTGGTTAAGGCCTTTTCAGAATTGTCATACATACAGTGGGAACGGCAGAAACAGACATGCCTGTTAACCTGTGATTTACTTTCTCTGTGAAGTTTGCACTTTGCTCTCTGTAAAAAGAAATTAACATTTTCACCCTGAAAAGGTCAAATGACAAGTATAACCATTCAAACATTTATATGCTACACACACACACACAAGAAAAAAAAACCTGTGGAATTTCTGGTAAAATACCAGCATCTGTGGTTACCAGAGTTTCACCCTAAAACATTTGATGACAGTAGTATGGATGTTCAGTATACTTTTTTGGAAACATCTGTTTGTTGTTTACGGTTAATTATTATAAATAAAACAAGAGACACACCATAAATTTGTTTCATGGTAGACAGCCTTTAAACAACATAAATATCACTAATCTAATAACAGTCTTAAAATAAAAATAACCTAATTTCAGCTGTAAAGCCGTATGTTTATTTATTTTAAAATTTCAAAATTACAGTTATTTAGTGGCAGCTGCGAGTGCCGAATTTCATTGCAAAACTGTGACAACAACATATACGAACGAGCGTGAAACCGAAATAAATCATATATATGATGGCTCTATTTTGGTGGTATTGGTAAACACATATTACACACTCTACTGAGGTTTCCTGTTATTCTTTCCTCACAATACTTTTTTTTATTATTACCAAAGAGAAACAGGGGCTCTATGACCATTAATCTTCTTTTCTTTTCTAAAATGGCCAGAAACAAATCAATACTGTGAGCAAAAGCATTTTTATATATGCAGTTATTAGGCCATAAGATACAGTATGTCACACATCATTTTAGCGGCAGCTGAGGCCTCCAGTAAGGCAGCCTCTCCCCCAGTCCCGTCCCCGCAGGGACATTATGAGAATCATAAATAATACGTGCTAATGAGATATGAATTGATTACGTGGGGAAAAGCTTGACGATCTCAATCCATCACCCTAAATGATGTTTAACAATAGATTACCAGCCAATAATTCCTCCAATATGAGATTAAATGAAAGAGCAGAGCAGTTTTCAGCGGACTACCGCTGCCTCCCTCTCCTCCCATTTTCCGACGGCTGGAAATAAATCTGCTCAATTACTGTACCACCAATCCGTTTTTCACCGCTAAGGACATTATTATTTCATTTAGAGCTTGTTCATGCATCATAGATTATTTCATTTTACTCAGTCAATACGGAGAAGTGCAGTATTTTATTTTATCCACTGGGGCTTATGGTGAAGTAGGGTTTTAATGGAGTACACTCGGCTCGAGGAAGAGTGGCTCACTGTAAGAGGAGTGAAATGTGGTTATCAGGTCTTAGAGGAGCACAGATGCATATATTCACGCTCACATATTCCAGTTTTCTGTTGGATGTAAACGTTTGCTCTATGCTTTCCTCAGGCACCTGACAGACAATGAGAAAATGGTTCTCCTTCAAACCTGTGATCAATTGAAACAACATTAGCTGTGCCTATAAGATGATTTGGAACATCACTTCAATCCCAAAGAACAATGAAAATTGGATAACACACATGCTCACTGGGCTCTAACTTAACTGCAAATCATGTTAAGGTTTTCAGTGAAGCCAAAGTTGTGATTGGTTATTCCTCCTTTAACTGCATCAAGATGTACCTCTGAGGGTTTACTTGTGATGATCTGTGTTAATGTGCGTATTTATCGCCTTTCTATGGCTCAAAGACACACATAAGCCAGGAAACAAACACATTGTGGAAAATGGAAGTACTTGGAATTCATTTCCTAATAAAAGATTTTGATCATCGATCGATGTCTTGACATAAACTCCAACATTTTCCATTTTTACCCTCATACTGAAATGGTTCCAACATCTTTACCTGCAAAGCCCCCATGTTTCAAATGAAAAAAAAAGAAAAAAAGTAAGACAGGCTTTAGTGAGAATGGCAATTTTTATCTTAGAGGAGCAATGTAAGAGATAAAGCATGGTTCACTGATCTAGTGACTTTACTTCTCCTTGGTGACCTGTCTCTATAACTGCTCCTGTCCCGTCATGTAACAGACAACCGAACCACTGTGTAACTCCAGAATTGGCTTTTAGAAGTTCTACATTATAGCACATGTCCTCACGAGTTAAAGCAAAGAGTTGTACCTTAGCCAGTTCAAATGAAGTCAAGTTGGAGCTTGTCACCTGCTCATTCAGCCTGATCTATGCAACAACCTGCCAAGGTTTGCTGTTTTGAACATATTTCATATTTCCAGAGGATTTGTTCAGCTGATTTAAACTTTTTCAGTAGAACACTTACATTACAAAAATTATATCTGATGTTTTATATAAAAAAAGACACTTCTTACACAAAATGTGTATTTTTACCTTGCGATCCTTTGGTTATACCTCATGAAAGCAGTTGCATTTCTTTAAATCCACTGACCCATCTGTTAAGACGCATCATCTATTATGCAGTAGTGCTGGTTGGGACTGTAAAAGGAAGCGTCGCACACTCAGTTGTGGCTGCATTTGTCTGCACCATTACATTAAGAAGAAACACTAGATGAGTAGATTTGTCAACTGTCGTTGCTGCCTATGAGCTGTGGTACAAAATAGTTGTCACTTTGACAGCATGTAGCCATGGCAGTGCAATAGTGTAACGTTATGGTTCGCAACTTGAGGTACAAGTACCACTGGTAGTACTTGTAACCCCCCTAGTGGTGCTCAGAATATTAATTTTTTAATCAACCATTTACAAGTTAAATAAGCTAATTAACCATCATAAGCTGTACTGTGATGTGAAACTAAAACCAGAGAGAGACAAAAAGATGAGCGGTTCAAGCAAATTACGATCTTGGCTCTAAACAGAACCTACTTGAAACAAAAGTGCAGTGGAGGATAATTTGAGAACCCCTGTGGAAACTGGAGTGGATGATGGTTAACCGGTGTGCTAGTGGCTACTTAAATAGTGCCAGTGACGTCTCCACATACCCTGCTGATCTGCTTCATGTCATCTCGAGTTTGTATTCAGATGTTATTATTACTGTTCTCAGCAATGGATGCAAAGACCCATCATATTTTAAGTCACACTTTACTGCTGTTCTGATGGTCATATTGGTGGTACTTAGAGAGCTTAGTCCTTTCTGAGAGTGTACTTAGAAAGTTTGAGAACCATTAATCTAAGGAATATAAACAATGGGTTCAAAAGTTCTTAAAAGTGACATCATGTTGCATTTTTCTGCGTACCCCGATGGTTGTGTTGGCTGCATTTCTGTTTGTAATCTAAAGCACCATAAGTTCAGAACTTAAACCAACCAACGGATGCAGGCCAGAACTTAAAATTGGTCTATTGAATATTTGGGCTTCTTAAAAACTATTTATTGTACATTGTATAGATCTTAAAACTACTGTATGAATGCGATAATTACAGTATATCTGGGAACACTGGCAGGAAGCCACTCCTGGCTGACAGTCAGACTGGGTTTGAACAAATCAATCCACTAAAATAAGTCAGAGTGTCTTTTCTGAGTCAACTTCACCTGGTCGCAGGCCCAAGTGAATGGAGAAATTAAAAAAAAAAAAGACAGACGAAAATTCATTTGTAGTTGTAAACATATTTAGGCTGTTCTTTTACTCACTTTTTATCTCTCACAGCATCAGTCCTCTTTAACCAATTATGCATAAAACATGATGACATCACTTGGCAACTTCTAGTGACCTTTTGGACAGCCAATAGCTACTTTCCTTACTGAGGAATTGGCAACACTGAGCGTTAAAAATATCAGTAAATGAAAGGTCCTTTTCTGCTGAACTCCCATCTTTATTGCACACCAACAGCTTTATAATAGACCAAAACAAAACAGAAAAAAGATAAACAAAGCCTGCATCAATGAGCTACTTTTAGTAATTTTTGCACTACTGGTTAATACAGTCTGTTGTGGTTCCACCATGCACGGAAAAGCAAGTAAAAAAAATTGATAGAATTTCAGGATGCTACATGTCACTAAATTATTTATGTTGCTTTAACTCAAAGCAAAAACTGTCTCAGAGAAGCAAAGATGTTAAGAAACGTTTGCAGTGGTCTTTTGTCTTTCAGGTATAATATATGATAGTCTAGTTTTGTTAAAATGATTTTATGTAGAGTACTTATGAGCAGTCAGTATCTTACCTGCAGTGAACAGCAGTCAGCATGATCTCAATTTGGAGAAGCAGGAAGATATTTTTCAAACAGGAGTGAAGCTAGCAGCTCCTAAAGGACACATGTCCACCATCTAAAACAACTCAACCCTCACAGATTTCATAGCAGTGGAAGTATTGTAAATTTTATGCTGCGCTACAGACAAGTATTTAAACTGAAAACTGCCTGTGTTGAAACCATGGTCTATGGTTAGAACACTGTTGGCTCTCCTTTGCAACACTTTCGCTGTGTATTAGAATATCTTAAATGTATTTAGTCAGAGAAACTATTGGAAACAAAAATGATGCAGTGTAAAAATCTACAGCACAGTGTAGTGTTAAATTATTGTTTAGGACCAGGCCAGTTTTAGACTTTGAACCTTTTATTGTGTTTTGTTTTGCCAACATTGAGTAAAGTCATCTTGAAAATAAATGGGAGTAAAAAGAGTCGAAGCTGGAGCTGAGCCGAGTCCAATGCATCTATCTGTCTGTTTTCCTTACCTGCTTGTGTCTGTTCACTGTCGCAGCTGGTCCTTAACTCCAACACTCATTGGGCGAGAGGCGGGGTACACCAAGAACAGGTCACCAGCCCATTACAGTGGATTTCATTTTAGTCTGATGCAGCAGAGTGGATTCTTTGAGGAAACAATGCCATCCCAAGTAATCACATTTCTCATTGGTTGGCACTCAGTCAGCGTCCTTCTATAGGGCCTCATTTTCCAGAGCTGGGGACTCAACTTTGTAAAAGTTCAAGACTTTACCATGTCAAAGCTGAAACAGAGACCCAGTGTGCTGACACTTTGCACAGTTCTAGAAAATTACAAAGTAATTTTTAAAAACATTTTTGACATTTCCAGTGAACAAATTCCATCACTGTATATAATGTGTTTACTGTTCCGGTGTTTCATAGTTAAATTTGATTATATTTCTAGCATCTTTATATGTTAAACAGTCGACCTCTAAAAGTTTTTTATCACAGACCAGTACTATTAAAAGTCACTGTCTACACTAGGAGCATCCTTTGCCTCCTTTCCTCACTCAAGAGTTCATGTGGTTTCTAGGTGGTTTTGTATTGTTAGTTGATGGCAGGTTTTTGTCTTTAAATTAAACTTTTATAAATATTATATTTAAACACATTGCCATGGTAAATCCTTCTAAGATCCTTTAGTAGGTTTGCTCGAATGGCTATAAAAGGTTTTAGGTTTGAATTGTTTTTGACAACAAAATTTCACTTTATTGCTGTGAAAATTCCTCCATGATTCTCCAACTTGAAAAGCCTCTGTCTGCTTATAAGTTCTACACACATAGTCTTTAAAAAAACTAAACTATCTCTTCAAAATACACACTTCGGTCAATATACTTGTCAGTTAGTACATCATTTTTTTAAACCATCAATGAATCAAAATCATACAAACCAACTCTGTGGTTTGTTTTAAGTACCCACACCACTCTCTAATCTCTTGGTTTTACTCATGCTTTATGGGTGTCTCTATACTTAGGCTTTGGAGCATCTTTCCTCTTTTCTTTTATCCTGCCCTCCTGGTATCCATTCACTCTTCTTCTTCTCCCTCTGTCTCTTTGCTCTCTGCATGGGCTCCTCTGGGTAAGGAGTTGAGTGGGCTTGTCTTGTGGCTAAAGTCAGGGGCTGGATTGGGAAGAGGTGACTGTCACAGTGTCTGATTAATGACCCGTCGGTTGCGTGTCCAGCCACATTAGGGCTCCATGTATCTACCAGCGTCCACATGGGGCGAGGGGCTTTGTTCTGGGAGGAAATGGTGTCAGTGGCCCACAGCCGTTTGTGCCTATAAAAAGATAAAGATTTACTGTCATCAAAGGGCAGATTAAAGCCCACAATGGTGACATTGATTTTTTTTTTTTTCAAACCACAAAAATTCACATTTTGGGAAACCCATTCCAGGACTAGAGAGAGATATGATCAGCTTATTTGGAAAGGATAATATGGAATCTTCTCTCAGAATGAACTTTGAAAGAAGTAAATTGTAAATATTGATTTCTGAAATGAAGTGTCAATCTTGGTTGGACCAAGCTTATTCCCATCATCTGGCTTAACCCCCAGCAAACGATGAATTCAAAACTGCTGACAAAGTGGAGTGTATAGGATTTCTGTTAGAGGCAGTCGGCACCGCTTTACCGCTTGGCCGGCCTGAGCCCCTACCGGTAATGGCTGTTCAATTTTATCAGATAACAGAGGAGATCTCATCAGAGGCGAAAAATGAAATGAACTGTGACTCTGAATCAGGATCCCTGCTCTTATCCCAGCAAAAATCATCGGTGCGGGGCCCAGGGCTTTCCATTATTTCAGGTCACTTCATTACGGCCCTGCACACAGGACCCAATTGCTACAAACAAAGCAGGCCCTTCCTGTCTCACCCAGGGGTCGAATGTGAGGGGCAGTTTGATAGGCTCTTGACGTGTCCAGGGTTATCCTATTACCACTTAAGAGGGTTTCTGAAAGGCAGCAATTCTCGCCCAATTGTTTGTTATCCTTTCTCACCCTTTTGTATCATGAGAGGTTTTATTGCTCACCTTTCTTTTTTCCACGGTGGAAAATAATTCATCTTTTCCAGTTGAAGTCCAAAGCAGAATTTGTTTGTTCTTGCTTTTGGTTTATTTATTGTCACATGTGTGATGAAAACACGGTAAACTGAGGAGCACAGATTATGAATTATGAACACAGCGTATCACATCATGTACTTTTTTTTTTGCTTGCTTCATATTGTCATGAAAAAAAGTTTCCTTATTCTTAATTATACCCCAAACTTTGAGGAAAATTTGTATAAATATACAGGAAATAAGTACTGCATACCCATCAGTTGCTATTCACAGCAGTGTGTGGGGTTATATATGTGTGTGTCTATATTTCTCACTTGCAATAATGAATGAAATAAGCTGTTATCGCCTAGGAATTTGTAGCTTTGTGAGTAATTACAGTTTTTGTTCAAGCCTCTATATGCTGAGTATTGATCTCCAGGAGGATGGTGGTCGATACACATGGGGGGGAGGGATTTGGTGGCTACATGGGAGAAAAATGACGTTGTACTAAGCAGGGAGACTTGTAATAGGGTGATAAGATGAACTAAAGGTAGAGAAACAAAGGCTGGGACTCCTTAGCACTGCTTGACTTATTTGCTTTCATGCTTCATTCAGAAAAGTGATCGCAGCTTTTCAGCTGTTTAAGAGGGGAAGAAGTTAAGTCTGCTCCAATTAATTATTTACTGCTGTGGTGACAATTTTAAACATGCTTTTAAAACCTCGTTTTTTCTTTTTTAGACTTCTGTTTTCATCTTTACAGAGTGCCACATCAACTGAGACCTACCTAGTTTAAAAGTTCAGAACTATCTGATCTGTAGTTTCCATGCAAGCTTGAGTTACATTACCGTCCCAGTAGAGGTTTGTCTTTTCAAGTTGTTGATATTCTGCATCTTTTCTCACTTTTATTCTTCAGTATCACATTCATTTTCTCTCCACAAGTTTCACTCATGGCACATAGTAACACCAGGGAGAAATCTTAAACACCTGTGGGACTGTAGGTATAGCATTAGCAGAAAAAAAAATTCAGAATAGAAATGTCCCTTTCTGTAATAAATGTACCCTGACTTGATAAAGTTCTGTGTTGTGGTCATTGTAAGCTTGTGTGATATTTGTCCTCTCTGACTTTTAGGAGGCAGTCTGAATGAAAGGAAATACTTCTTTTTTAAATTTTTTTTTTTACAGATTTTTCTAAAGCATTAATGATGTCTCATTTAGGCCCATTGACATAAAAAAGCTGGGAAAAGCTTCTCCACCTCCTTTTCTCGTTCAGAAGTAAAAACTGGCACTGCCATGTTGTATTTTTGGACCCAGAATTTGTGCACTCTGGATGTGGGGCTGAAAGTCCAATCTCTCTCTTTCACACAGGTAATAATGATGTTCTTTTAGACATCATGTTACGAATTATACCTGTATATGACAAATTAACATTTGATCATACAGCACCAATCAGGCAAATGTCTTGTTTTATTACATGGACTTAAGACTTGAGACGGCAGACAGTCACAACTTTTGTGTTCCTGTATCCAGTTATTGTTAAGATAAGATAAGATAAACTTTATTGATCCCACAATGGGGAAATTTGCTCGTTAGCCACATATGTCAAAGCTTAGGCCCGGTTCAAATGACTCCAGAGGAAAGTTTCTGCTTTTCCTGTTCACACACAAACTGAGTTTTTGGTGAGAAAAAAATAATTTTAAAGACACTCACCAAGGCAGAGATTTTTCAGTACTTTGTGAATCAGTGGAGACATGAGCTATGGAGAAATGAGGACATAGTAGCCTATTTCAGCCCAGAAACCAAAACAACAATGAAGCAGCTTTGTTTCTCTGCATCTGTCTCATTCCATCCCGATCCTACCAAAATTAAACTTTGATTGTCTCCTGAAATGATGAATAACTGAAAGGGGGAAAATGAGTTTTGGGAGAGTCTTTAATCAAGCTAAAAACACTCATTCTCTGTATTTTGATATGTTGTTAATGTGGACGACCTCACCACCTAGTGGCACATTATGGATATTTCAGTGTTTTTTTAATAATGTGCAGAAAGAGAAAAATAAATAAACTGAGAAAAAAAAACCCAACTAAAACAGATCAAACACATCAATTTTAAACAATATTTGGATTAATGTATTGATGACACATTAGTCTTTTTTATGACTTGATAGAATGAAAAAAAAATCTTTAAAAATATTTTAGCTAGCAATCAGGTTTGCAATAAAATATAAAAATATAAAAGAATAACAAAATAGGATAATTTCCCTTTCAGACAGTTATTATGGTTACTATTATTAAAAAAGTGTGAAAACAGCACCAACTTCAGCATATTAATGTCTGAGGTGTGTCAATTTTCAAATCTTGGGCAAATTAATTTAATTTACAGTCTTTAAAAGTCAATGTTAAAATTTTCCTAAAAGTTTGAAAATTAAAATGAAAAAATTGAACTTCTTTAAAATAAAAAATATTCTAGAAGATCAAACCAAATGTAGAATATTTATCTCAATTTTCATTAAAATCAGTAATTGACTCAAAACATGTAATATTAAAAACTTGAGCAGGCATCTCTGATGTTAAGCATTAGCCTTTTTATTTGAACTTTTCCATCATGTATGTTCTAAAAATATTTTCTAATGTTGGACATATGAAGTAAGGAAATATCCCATTTTTGGCCGAATATACAGTACATTGTAATCACAATTTTACAGCGCAATTAAACTTCAGCTGCATGTATTTTACCATAAATTTCACTTTTTTGCTTAACATTGCAGATGCAGTTATATAATTTTATTATTCACTATAGTCAGGTGCTTATTCTTTTAGAAAGAATCTTCAAACAGGGAGATTATCTTTTGTGACGTAGTTATTAAAGCTATAAAATCGGATCACATGCTGGTCTGTAGCGTTCAAAATGAGCCTGGCTGTCGTTCTGTCCCGTGGTCCACTGCTGTCCCAGCTGTAGAGGAACATCCACAAAGATTCCCCCATTTGAGAGACACATGCCACGTGGAAGTCCCTGCAGAGGTCAGCTTTCACCTCCTAAAATTGGCTTGCACTGAAAATCCTCAGGTCTGCTTTCTCTTCGGATGCTCCTGTGTGACCACACAGAAGACATTTACAACACAAAGAAAATGGCCCTATTCCCTCCCCTATCTCGCCCTCTCAGAGTAACACAAAGTTGACATTAATAGAAAATAAAAAGAAGGAAAAAAAAAAAGTCTTGAAACAAAGTTGAAGCCTTTGGTTACGTTTCAGAGCACAGGGCAATTTAAAAGCCTGAAATGTGGAATTAGAGAGGATTTGATGCGTTTCAAATTGAACGGACGGGGACAGCGTCAGTGGCGTTTGCACCTTCAGGCATTATTTAAGTAATGTCTTGTGGCACATTTGAGGCATTGGAAGGCAAGGCATAGAAATGAGGGATTTGTGTAGACACGGCTGCAGTTTTATCTCCCTCCTTCAGTCTGAGTGCACGCTCCGCTGAGTGAAAAAACAAGCAGACGCACAAGTAGATTCAGATCATACAGTTTTATGTGTTTTAGCTATCTGGATATTCACTTTAAACAACATCTAAATCAAGCATTTCTCAATGGGCCTCATCCACTCCTTATCAAATCCCAGACAGCACAAGATAAGTTGATTTGCTTAAGGAATGGGGGAGATATTAACAGCGCTCGACTATGGCAGTGGCCCCTTCTGTTGTTCGTATTAAACCCATCCAGCACTTCATTATACCTGAACTCTCTGGAGAGTCTGTGCGTACAGTCTCCCTTTATCTCTTCTTTTCTCCCGAGTTTTGCTCCCTCCTTCTCTCCTCAGCTCATGATACAAGCATCCTGGTAGCAGACAAGAGCATCATCAACATGCGCGGTGTGCCGGTGTCATGCAGATAGCCTCTGTGTTGGTAATGGAGGGAACAGCGATCGATACGAGGCAGGAGATGGCTGCAGCTGAGGGGCCTCTGTTTGGCTAGCCCTAATCCTGATGAGTAATGTTGCTGTCATAATAGCGGGGATAATTTAACGCTGACACTTAACACTGTGATGAATGGCCCCTCGCCGACACGGGGCCAAGTCGAGCAGCTCGTTGAGTTCTGAAACATTCATTTCATTCCAGAGTCGCAGACAAAGCCACGATGATCCACTGTGGAAGGTTTCAGAACAATCGGCCAAAAGAAAGCAAAAACTTTTCTCAAAAGTTTTGTTCAATCACTTGTGTTCAAAAGTGTTAAATGTGTGGCCATGATGTCAACATTCATGTACCAGTGAAGTCACTGCATGGTTGTTTATATGTTAGAAATAATTGAAAAAACACAAAAAAATTGTTGTTGTTTTTTAAATCATGGTTTTGTTCCTCCCTGTGGTACTTTCTATTGTATCACTTTAATAGGATTATTGCTTAGTTCATTTAGATTTTGATGAACAAATTAATTGGAACATCATTTCAAAACACTGGATGTTAGATAAGTTGTACTTAAGCCACTTTACATAACCTCCTGCTATCATATAATTTATTGGAGTCACAACATAAAAAAACCTACTCAGCAGAAATAATTACTCACAGCATGCAAGTATTTGGCCATGACTATGCTTCATATTGACCACTGACATACTACATATAACTATACTATTTCACAATTTAACCGTACAATCAAAAAATCTGTAAGACTTTATTTTTGCCATAATCTTTGCTTTTTAGGCATCTGTTATAAGCCAGACTTTTCCAAAGTGTATACCAATAAACTAAATCATCTGTGCTGCCAAGGGAGGTATGAAGAGACACATGGCAGGCTTTTTTTGCACCCTCAAAAGTATGGTTGTGAAGTGACCAAACTGGCAAAAGTACAAAATAACCAAAAACATTCAAGAGAAATATGTGGTTTTACTCTTTAAAGGAGTGTTTCCAAGTGTCAACGCCTTCTCTCGTTGTTGGGAGTTGAAGCCAGCAGGAACGCATTTATGAAAGCTACCATGTTGGAACCAGAGTCTGTGCACTAGCAGTGTAGGCTTGAAATCCTACCTACTCCCAAGCACACAATCATGAAGTTACATGACCATTATTTCAAGCATTAAATAACTAATTCCAGCTAAACGTGTTAGAAAATTAAATTTTTGAACATATACCAGCAAGGTTAGAACTAGATTCAGCAAAAGTCAACAGTTGAAACAAAAAATCTTAGGTGCATTTTGTTTATTTTACCAACAGCAATGTCCTGTTTGTTTACATGGACTTAAAACTTGTACTCAAACCAGAGAAGTTGGTCCCTTTGACTTACTGGTCAGAGCTCTATCCATAATCAGTCTTTGCTTTCCACTCTTAACAGATTTTACTGAACCTTCCAGGAAACAATCAGTGGAAGTATCTCTGCAGCTGACTAACTTCTGGAGTCAACCCAATTCAAGATGGTCACCACAGCCAACTGGCTTTAGAAAACACAAAAAGGGTTATAATTCAGTAATTTTTTACATATATTAATTAATAAACCCAGAGAGTGGGATTGCACACATTATTTTCAAGGTTTGATCAAAACATAATTTCTCAACAAAAGATGATCTTAGTTTTAAACTCTGACATGAATGGTGGCGGGCAATAGGCAGTCTTTTTTCTGACCTCCAAAGGGTAATTTATAATGTGTTTTTCAAAAAGTACGACAGTCCACAAGCCTTGGAAAAGGTCAGATATCATCACTTCCTTCCAATGAAAGAAGAAAGAAGCCATGTGTCTGTTACTACATAAGCTCTTATATTATGAAAAAAAGCCTTCTAATAACTTGATTGTTCAAAGGACTAGTACTTTCTACAACTTCAGATGTGAGCTTTAAACATCAGCATGTATCACACATGTTCTTCATAAAAGCTGAAATATATCGATGTTGCTAAGCTTCCAAAATATTTGTTTGTAAAGTCTTGATGATGATCTTTTAGGAATAATAACACACACACACATGCACACACACAAGGCTTAAGTACAGAACTGCTCATTTTCAAAGACATGCTTATTTAAATGCATGTTTTAAATAAATTTAAATATCATTTAAAATGCACTAGTTAGTTGCAGTTATAGATGAGCTTTAATAAAAACGTCTGTTCTCCATTGTTTTAAGTGAAAAACACGCTTCAAAGCCTGGTTTTTGTGGTTGGCTTATCCAACAAATTCTTTCTCTCACGACTCGTACAGAATAGTTTTCATTGCTGCATGTTTTACTTCCATTGAAACGATGCTTCAAACGAATTCCTTTCATATTCAATGCAAGGGGCATCATTTCCCTCACGAGACAAGCCTGTTTCTGGGCTCTGTAATGATATTCAGCGTTGTCTTATTTTTCAGTCATCAGACGGGATTTTGATGGCGCATGATTTCTGTCAGTCAGACTGCAGCAGTTTTTGGCGAACGACTTCCCCACACTTAATGCATTTACAGTGGCTTCATGTTGAGATGCTTCTGATACACAAGCTGTTTGCGGGCCACACTGGGACCTTATGTACAGAAACCTAAATTGATTTGATTCCTAACTCTCTTATCTATAAATGTTTAGGAAGGGAGTAGTTTTTTATGATTTATTACTTCAAAGCCATGAAGTCTCTTGTTGACACAAAAGCAAAGAACTCACTTTCTTCTTATCCAGCGCAGCCTATCTCTGAGGCCACCGTGGTTAGGCCCAGAGCTGCACTTTCTTACGGGACTCAAAAAAGGCATTTTGATTTTGTTGACAGAGGTTGTGGGAGGAAATAATGGAAAAGATAAAAACTCCAATTATGATTTTTTTTCCTCTCTCTGGCAGCATTGCTTCTGTATGACTGATTGTGTGATAAATGACATATTTGAAAAGTGGTTGTTGTTGAAGATGTGATGATTTCTTGAGCAGAAAATAGGTTCTCTTGACCTTTTTTTTATTTTATTTAGGAGATGCAATGGTCCCGCGATGCAGCGACTGCTTCTGAAACAGGAAATGATAAAACAAAAAAGTGATGGTGCAAAGAAACACATCTCTAGATATGTTTGTTATCTTAAAAATTCTAAATGTTACATTATCTCAAAATCATCCTGCAGTCCAGTCTTTGTTGAGTTTACATTCTCGAGTCGCACAAGTTTAAACAGAAAAGTGTCTTATAGCTGTGGATTTGTGTACATTGTTCCTGCTGAGACTTTAAGACCAATATAGCCAAGCTTCGGTAGCCTAATGCAGCCGTTTGACCTTGTATGGCCTATTTGCTCCACAGAGACAGACTAAATATTTACCTGTCATTGTTGATGATACTCCAGGCTTCAACGCCACTAATGGTTTTGATGGAGGAGCGGAGCTTTGCAGGTGATGGGATGGCAGCATTAAGAGCACGGAATTGGGCTACATCTTTAGGACCCTGTGGCTTTAATTCTACGTCTTATAAAACAACTTTCCTTAATCTGTATGAGACTTGAACCAGATGGATGAGTAGCAGCGAAAGGGAATTGAAGCTAATGTGTCAGCTGCCTGAGTTTAACCTTGGGAAGGTCTGTTGGAACTGAGGTATGAGGAAGAGCAGGTGTGTTGGTTCTGAAAGCAGCTCGGATGCATTCATATATAAACAGCATCAAAATGTTAACATGCGGCTGCTGGTTGTTGCTGCAGCGTTCTGAAATGTGTCCTGCACCTGGGCTGTGTTCAGTGATTTCAATTTTAATCTTCTACAGCATCTTTGCAAACAATATACACTGCATAGTTCAAGTTAGACAAGTCAAATAGAACAATAATGGATAGCCTAACCAGGTACAGAGACAACAAATGAGCCATAGTTAACAATCCTGTGTTCCTTACAAAGGTGGCTTCATTTGATGCTAAGTTAAATTAAATTAAAATAAATTAAATTAAGAATATGATAAAGGTTGATAAGAAAAAGAAACCTAACAAAACTTAATCCTTTCTCTTTGACAGGATATTAGTAAAAGGTAAATGGCTTGCACTTTTATAGCGTTTTATCTAGTCAAAGGACCCCAAAGTGCTTTACACTACAGTCAGTCATTCACCCATTCATGCACATGGGTGAGATTGACTGCATGAAAGTCTGATATGCAACATATAATCTGACTCGATCAAATTTGACATCCAAACCGCTTTTCATGCAAACTTAAGAGAAGCTCAAAGTGCTTTTTTGAGGGTTAAACACACCAAACAAAAACACAAATAAAAAAATCAATACCTCTGACCACAACTAATTCAACCTGGAGAGACTCACGACAAAGAGAAGCTGCAATTAAATGGTTTTATTTGACATGAATGACATAAAATATTTGGCGCTCTGACCTCGGCGGAAGACGCGAGTGTCGACAATAGCAATGCGCTTCGAGGAGAAGCTCAGGTTGAGCATTAGAGGCGTCTTCCCCGGGCCGGACACTGGTGGTGGAGGTCGAAGAGGGGAAGGAAGCTTGAGGGAGCTGGGAAACTGTAGGTGGAGAAGGGGTGGAGGTGGGCTGAAGTTCGGCCGGTGAACGGATGGGGCCATGATGGAAGTCCATTTAAACGAAGGCTTGCTCGCTGATTGGATACACTGGAGGCGCGGTCGGATGCTGATGGGCTGAGATGGAGGGGCGGTCTGATGCTGATAGGCTGGAGTGGAGGTGCTCGACGCAGCGATTAAATGCAGGTGAGGCTGAAGCAGGTCTTCCAGTCTGAATTTACGCCTAGGCTTCATAAAATGGAAATTAAAACAATAATCATATAGCAATTAAACAAAGTATGTTAATATAAATAAAAGGGAGGGATTATAGAATTGAGCATGTCTTTGTAATGAGAAAACATCTCAGAATTAGCAGTGTAACGATACATGTATTCATTCACAACCATCACAGTTCTCTTGTCAGGGTTTGATGCACATAAATAGTCTATTTTTTAATTAGTTGTAGGTGATCATCACTGTCATCTAACAGAAGATTGTTTTACCTGCTTTTTGCTAAATACCAAAACAGAATACAGGTGCAGGTGCAGATAGTTTCTAAACCAGTCTACTCCAAAGCAAAGCAAGAATATCTAGTTCAGATGACACACCAAGATATACAAAGATCTGCCTGTATATTTCAAATCAGCTGTGTGGAAAAGTTCCCCAATAATTTAAGGCAGCGATGGAAAGCGACAGGTGGAGGCATGGATCAAAAGGATCATAATTTGCACGGTTCGATAAGTTCTTCGCTGTCTAATAAAAAGGGTTAAATACATCACCACGTGTATAATAAGTGCCATCTATGCATGAACCAGCACCAGCCCTCATCTTTCGGAGAAGCTTGGTGTGAGTGTTTAACCTTTTCGTTTATTTTATATTTTATAATATGGGTTATTCAGTCCTGTATGGCCTTTTAGTTTTAGTTGTGTCAAAGTGGTCTGATTGCTCATATTTTCTTTTCTCTCAAGAAAAAGATGTTTCTTCTTTGCAATTGTATTCACTTTATCACCAGTTTTCTTCCAAAGTTGTTTGGGATTTAGATCAACAAAATAAGTTTCAGCCGATGAGCAACAGGATACTTTAAGCAGCTTCAGTCCCAAACAGGAACTTCTCATTGAGTCTAAACTAGGCTCACTCTGACAGCTGTCCACTGCAGGTAAGATACTGACTACTCAAAAGGACTCAACACAAGCCCAGTTAACAAAACCTGTCTGTTTAAAACATTTTAACACGCTGACCAAAGACGTGAGATTGAGTCAAATGGTCTTAAATAGTTTAAGTTAAGGAAATGACCCAGATGTGTCCAATTAGCTGCCCTGCTAAAAGCAGAAATCTCTGACTAGTAACCATAAGACAAGACAAAGGAAGCAGGAAAGAAAAACTGGACCATAATCTAAGGGAATCTGAGACAATGATATCCCACAGTGTCTCGTAGCTGGAAGAGGTGCTCATTTATTTTTGTGTGATTATGAAAACTGGGATGAATCCCTAAAAATTCTCAAATTACATCACTTCTTATATTTGCCTTCTAATAAAGGGAGTCTGATGTAAGCCGTGGGGTTTTAGAATATCTATTAAAGATGTAATTACTGGGGATACTGGTTGGCCCATATGCCAGCCTGAGAGGGAAAAGCAACAGTCTACAAGCTGTAGTCTCCTCCTCCTCCTCCTCCTCCTCTTGCTCTTCCTCCAGACTCAGCAGGCTTTAAAGTCTGCTGCTTTGAGTCTCATAGCTACACACCAGAGGGATTGCTGATCCCCATTTCAGATACTGGCCCTCAATCTCTTATCATTTACAGCTGTCCAGCAGTAAACAACGAAACTAAACAAAACAAAAAAATGATAGAAATAGTTGAAAGGTGGGGGGTGGGAAAGTTAAGGGGACAAAGTCTTTTATTGCCTCGGAGGTTTTACTCTCTCGCAGCCATTGTTGGACTCCTTATCACGGCGGCGATCAAAATCATAACTGTTTACATTGTTGTCACCACCTTATCCTCACACCACAAGTTTTCAATTTGAGGATTGATTTGTTTCAGCTGCATTTCGACAAAGACGACTCAAAGCTTGAGCCCTTTTTCATTAAACTTCTGATTGGGGCCCGCGCTATAAAGCCGCTTCCCTCAGGAAGAAGACAGCAATGTGTGGAATAAACTTCCTGTCCACACCTATTACGGCATCATTTTATTTAGAATTGGCCACCAAAGTCCTCATTTAGCGCAACACGGACCAAACCATCTGGCTAATATAATAAGGTAGAGTAATACATTTTTATCCTTCTCTAATTGGTGCAGTCATTTCATTATTATAAATATTAGGTATCTGTAATGGGGAACACTAATTCCTTTGACTAGACTAAAGATTCCCGCCTTCAAATAAGCATGCTAATCTAATTAGAAAGCTAGCGGAGCCGAACGACTACATTTTCTCATACTTAGCATTGGAGGGCCGGGGCTTTGTGGAGCAGATGTGCTGTGAAATTAATTTCCTCTGGTGTAACTGGAGACACTCTTCTCACCGTCCCTGTTATGAAATTTCCATTTCACAGATGATAACCTATTATCACTTTATTCAAGGGAGACGTGTTAATGGCCAGGAGGAAGATTGAATTATTCATATTTGCTCATTTCTATTCTGCAGCGCGGCCCTGCTCTTTTCATGCACTGTGAGAGGGCTAATGTAAACATGACCAGAATCCTTGTAAATTGGCTTGTAGAGGAGGCTGTTAGCATAGTGCCTGGGGACTGATGCTAGACAGGGATAACAGCTGATATCTGTAAAGTACAGGCTGTGTGTGTGAGCGCCTTTGGAAGAGAAGCAGCATATGTGCGTGTGTGTGTTTGTGAGGCCGAGAGCATTTGAATGAATGAATGAGGGTGTGAGCGTGTGTGTTAACAGTGTAACAAAGATGCTACTAGCTGGAAATGGAAGCTAATTGAACCAGGAAAAGGTTAGCCACACGGCTAACAAGCACCACATGTGCTTCATGTCTATCCGTAGAATGCAAGCTTCGATGATTTTAACTTGTGACACACGTGTCATGATTTCCATCCGTACAACTTCTGTTAGTGAGCAACAGCAACAACACAAAAGCCTTGAGACACAAGCCGGCACTCAGGAAGTCACAGCAGCTCACTTTAGACCAAGTTGTTGTGTTGGATAAATGTTTTCTGCAGCAAAACCACAGGAAGGGAACGAACATATATTTATTTCCAGTTGGTGGCTTAAAGTGCTTCAGTATGGCAGAACAGGAAGGAGCTCATTCACAAATAATGAGGCGTCCTGCCCCAGTGACGTAGCTGCTGTTCATTCACTAAATGGCTCTGACCCCTACAGGACACGAGCGTTTCGTATGGATGAAGCACAAATCAATCTGATGTGTGTTTATCTGACCATTTGGGTCAGTTTGTCTGTATTTAAAACCCAAAACACAGGTTGGAATTTTGGTAAAAGTTTGTCCAAACAAAGACAAAGATATGTTTTTATTTGAAGGGAAAGTGGTGATTGTGTTTGTTGCTGTAAATATTTTTTTTTTTTCATTTTCTGAAGACAAGAAGACTTTAAAACTTGCAGAGTTGTATTATCATTGACGATAACATTTAAACTTTTTCAACTCAGGTTTTACACAACACAAAACATTTTGTTCCTTATTCCCCACACTGAAATTAATACCTAAATGCGTGCCATATTTTGTTACATGGAAAGTTTACGACTATAATGTCCACTTTGCTAAATGTTGCAGTCGCAATGATGTATTTAGAAAGCAAACATTTGGCAACATTTAGGCTGCTTTTAACATATTAACTAATTCATGTGAAGAGTCAAGTGTAGAAAGAGAGAATACATCTATCCAAAGTTAAACTGAGTTAAAGTTGTTATTCTATAGCCGAATATAAGGTTAAATTCAAGCTGAAATTTGAACTATTATAGACATCCAGGCATCCAAATTTATTTTCTCAAAGAAATATGTTTTCAGGATATTTACATTTTCTCTGCTTTAATAATGTGTTTGGTTTGATGAGTATTGATTATTAGATTCATTATGAATATTTTAGTCATGAACACCAAGAAATATTTCTTTTTTCCCTCCGAGATCCAACAGTGCTTGCTATTTTAAAAATGACTCCCAAAATGTTCTCATTAGTTTATCAAACATAGTATCAAACAAGTATGTGTGACATGCAAAATACTGTTATGACCTAAGAAGAAGAAATATTAGGCTGCAAATTATGCATGAGGCAGCATGTGATATTAAAATTCCCTCTGATCACTAGGGGGCAGTATAGCATACTATAATTGCACATATGCATATTCTTCAGAGGTAGGCCCCTGGTATCATGTGACCCTGACATTTTCATGGCCTTTTCACATCACAACTGCTGTTAAAAGAAACACACGAAGGTTTATAAAACAATAATTGGCAAATAATGGGCTATTTTACCAAAGAATGCACTGTAAAGAAAAAAAAGTCTAGTTTAAATTCTTTTTCTTTTAGTATTTGCTACTCTCCCTTGACAGTGAAATATCTAAACTCAGTTAATGTAACTCATTTTAAATGTTTTTTTAACAAATTCAAATTTAACATTTCATCCAAAAATAAACAGTTAGTTTATTTTTAAGGTTTAATGCACCCTGATGGACTTTGAGATGAATGTTTTAGTGTTTGCTTGTATTTGTTTTTTTTTTACCTGATAGAAAAAGCAAACAAAATCATGAATATTCACTTTATTAAAATGACCAAACTTCAGAGGAGTCAGAAACTCGTCTAATAAAGTGACTCTCTGACCGCAATCCTTTTTTGAGGACTCCTCTATTATACTGCTGCTTAACGCAATCCATAGCAATTCAAATCCTTATCAATATCAATTTACTCATATCAATAAAGAGCAGGCTCCCCCTGGATCAGTTCTCACTGGCATCCGTCTGACATTGCAGGACCCTCATCACACCCAGACACCCCCCTCCCGCCCCCTCCTCGTCTCACACACACATATATGCACACATCAGCCCCACCCCCCCGTCGACGTTGGCGTCAATAAGGCTGACCGTCTTTGAGGGAGTATCGACAGTTATCAAAAAATGCCCTTGATGTAATTTCATGCCTGTCGACACTCGCAGACCATATGCTGAGGATTATGGGATGCCTGGGTGCCGCATAAGTAGACGACTCTGCAGAGCTCGGCGCCTGGGCCTTGGTCACTTTATAGGAGCCTTTTAATGGCTGCCGGCGTTAGCGCCACGATGCCCGAGTACAGCAGAGTGTCCACTGGGGGCTACCATCAGCCTCACAGTTACAGAGCAGCCAGGGAATCCCACCCCTCCCATTCGTGACACTTACTTATCACATTTAAGTGTCCGCAGTGTCACAGCATATGTTGAGCTCCTGTGTTTGAGGCGTTAATGTCTTTCATTTACTTTTTCAGGGTATTCACAAATGGACAGTGAAACATTAAGTTCTCTAGCGAGGGACTTTTAATGTCTCTAAAGCTGCTTTCTTTCAAAATGATACAGCGAATGAGGACAGTTCAGAAAAAGTATGCCTGCATGATAATCACTGGAGTTTTCTGCTGCTGCAAGCCACTTCTCTGTGCAGATGGTGGTCTTCCATTTTCATTTTAAATAAGCCATATTTGTCTTCATAAAGTAACACTTTTGACTGCAAAGTGCTGAAGCTATACTGTATAAATACGTACAGTTGCACGCATTTTCATTGAACACTGCATCAGAGATTTGTTTGGATAGAGTCTTATATGTTTCTGCAATTGAAACTTTTTATTCTTGTGCTGCATTTTATTAGGAACTGTCAGATTTAGTGATTATTTATGAGTCAAAACATTTCTTTGACAAAATATAAGATTCTAAGAAGTCAAGAGATTTAAAGAAAAGATATGAATGTCAAAACCTCAAGTTCTTTCTGTTTTCTTTTTCTCTACCTAATAATAAATGACTATAAATTGACACAAATCAGTAAAATACCATTTTTAGGTATTAGGAGGGAATCTGCTCTTAAAGTCAAAATATTTCTAACCTCTTGCAAAAGTTGTTGGGATACATAATTATTATCAAAGAAAACTGCTTGAGTTACTTGGATTTTTTTATATCTAAATATGATAGAACCAGCTTTAAAATTTACAAGTGCATTTTATTTTTTGAATGCCAAATTCATAATCCTAATTTATCATTATTAGTAATTGCAGCAACTGCAGCACAATCTGCACAGAGGGGCTGGAAATCTACAGGCTTCAAATACAGAAAATACAACCAAATCTGAATACTTTTCTTCAGGGTTTGATTTTTGTATGTTTGCATGCTTTTTTTTTTTTTTTTACCTCGGATTTAATCAACTATTTCCCCTCTCCTGTTCTCATTTTCTGCACTGCTTTGTTTTTCTGCTGCCAATGAAAGCTTAAGCAACTTAGCTGTTTTGTAAGCATGTGCACATCCTGATCTCTCATAATATTAGTTAAAATCAATGTGCTGCTTTTTTAATTATTGCTCATGGTACAAAGCGGGGAAGGCTCATTTAAGGGGGGATCGATATGGGAGAGCGATTGGTAGACGGTGGAGCTGTACATCAGGCGGCTTGATGTGAAAATCATTGGGGCCTGTGCAGGCTGTGGCTCGTGCTGATCATCCTGGTTAGCCCCCCAGCTGGCTGCAGGGCCTGGGTAATGGGTGAACCTTCCGTGAACCAGCATCCTTAGCCTCCACAGCACCCCTCAGAGTAGCATGCAATCTCACACCGCCCCAGCCTCTATGACGGGCAGGAATAACGCGTCATAAACTCCATTACAAAAAGAATTTAAAAAATGTAAGGCCAAAAGAAATTAGGCATATTTCTCATTCTCTTGCCTTCATCTCCCAATCGATTATTTGTGCTTTGGATTATTCCCTTTTTATTTGGTCCTGCACTTGCACTCCTCTTTCCCCCCCATCCCCAGATACAGGAGTGCATTGTTCCTCCATGTGCACTTCTATTATCTCTGCTATCTGTCCTCTGACCACGACCAGGCCTGACTGGAGGCTTGCGCTTCTCTGCTCTGTGGGCTTTAAAGAGGTTAATAACTTGGGCCTGCGGACATTATTTAGGGTGGCCAGAGGAAATGTAACGCTCCTCTGTTTCTGTTGCTTTAGATCCACCTTTGACCCTGGAATCGTCCCTCGCTCCCCAACCCACATGACAAGCACAACCTTATATCCACTACACCCCACCTTCTCTCCAGCTCCTCACACCGACTCGCCTCCTTCTTCAATTTTAGTGAAGTCTACTTCAGATCTCTTTCATCATGCAGTTTAGCCCCTCTGGCGCTAAACTAATACAAATGACGTTAATCTCAGAAAGTGTGAACGGCAGCGTTTCACGGCCTCTTACGGTTATTTGTCACCATTTCTGTCTCTTCAATGGCTCCATTTTGTGCAAAGATGAAAAAAAAAGTTAAAAACCCAAATAATTGTTTACATCATTTGGTCACCGAGCATGCATCATGCAGTTTGCAAAGCGTGCAGGGGATGATTTATACAGCCTCCTCGGTAAGCGATGGGACACCTCTATGGGGATATCAATCCCTATAAGCACTGATCCAGTGTACAATCAGCATCCAGGAAAGCTGGGTTGCACATTCAATGTTCCTAAACAGACAAAAAGAAAACAGCTACTCATTTGCTTCTTCTATTTAAGTAATAGTTCAGATGTTTTGAAGTGAGGTTATATGGAAAAGTCATGAATTATTAATATCTTACTGGTTGTAGATCTTTTTGAACAACCTCAGGTTGGAGATATAGAAATTAATTTTGACGGGACTAATAAGTGAAGCAGTTTTCCCCAAACTTCTCAGTTTCTGACCAATAAAGTAAGAGTTGCATAGAGTCATGACCCGATCTGTTGCTAGTTAAAGTATACAAACAGCTAGAGGGACATTTTACAAAAAGCCTCATCAGTCATATTATTCTATTATATCAATTTATCACCATTTTTTAATCTTTTATGAGTAAAACCAAAAATGGTAAATGGACTGTACTTACATAGTGCCTTTCTAGCCAATCAGGCCACTTAAAGCACTTTACAACCCAATATGAGCCCTCATTCACCTATCCACACAGCACTTTACTACATCTCTATGAAGCTAATCTGAATAAATCATTCTATTGAGTGTAATCAGTGCTTTAAATCACATTCATAAACCAATGGGGCACACATCGGAGGTAATGAAGGTTTCATTGTCTTACTCTACTTCAACATGCAACTGCATTCTGGTGGAGTTGAACCTCCAACTCTCTTATTGGAGGATGACTGCTCTAACCAAATACAGCCCCCTCAAATATATCACTGGCAATCATTTTTAAAAGGTAATTTGATTTCTGTAGCCCTTCTTAAGACACCCCAACTTGTGTTTCACATCCCACAGTGGGGTCCTAACCCCAACTTCGTGAAACAATGAGCTAAAGAGCTGTCCAAATGTGATCTAAGTGGAAGGCTGCCATTTTAAAACAATTCCAAAATAAAAGAAATTCAAAGGAGTTCATTCAAATGCTGTTTTATAAACCATCACACTGCCATAAATTTCACCAAATTTCTGCAAAATAACATTGCGTATCAAAACTGATAGTGATGTAATGGTTTATAAAAGAACATTCATACAAATGGCTATGAAATCTGGGGCAGAAATGGTTTGATTAATCCTCTCAAAATCAAAACTCTGTTTCTCCAAACTGAGGTTATTCAAAGAGCCATCTACAACAGGTAAGATATTAACGGTTCATAACTTTTCCACAGAACCCCTCTTTAAAAAACCTGATGTATCTCTTTACAAACCAGATATTAAACAGAAAACCTCTCCATGATGCAACAGAAACAGAAGTTATTTGACAAACGTTATGCTTTCTAATGACCACTCTCCTCTCTGTCCTATAACGATTTTAATTTTCATGTTGCTACTAATAAAAGAACACATCAGTAAGAAATTATTTGACATTAGCTAAAGGCAATTACGTAATCACTTAAATCTAACGCTCATGTTTTGACAGGCCACCAGTACAGAATATGTACAATTAGAATTTAATACTGGTGAGACACAGTGACCCTTTTCTCCTGATCACATTTGAAAGCACTAATGTAATGGTTGTTCCTCATTTGACTGCTCTCTTTTTTAGATGATTGTCATATATCATCTGCATCCTTCACATGCTTACATACTCGCTACACTCACACACTCATTCACTCACCCTAAAGGGAGACTGTTACTACGTGCATCAATCATTTGTCCAAACAGCAGCTCATTTACTAATTAAAATCTTTAAAAAAGAAAGGAAATCTGAGGAAGAGCTATATTCCTTCCATGGATTTTGATCAGCAACTGACAGTATGGTTTGGAGGGAAATTTCAATCAGGCCCACGAAAACTACTCTTTGAAACCAGCCTTTTTTCTGTGATCAACAAGGTCATTTATTTTCTTTTACCCTAATTCCTGCTTCAGCAGGACTCCCTGTATTATATTTGCCCATGACGATGAAGCACATTGTATTAATAAAATAAAAGTTGAGAAGATATCAATAAATCACGTGCATGGTTAATTTTCCCTGCTTGTCATTGTTGATGCCTGTCAATTTCAAAAGGTCTGTGTGCTTTATCTAATGAAAGAGGCGGGGGATACAGCACTCTATCATTTGGCTGAAAATGCTCTGTTCTGCCAGATTTAAGATGAAATGATGCCTTTGGTTATGCACTGTGATTAATATCAAGGACATCTGAGTTCATCTGAGTAACAATGATATGCAGCCACCTTTAAAGATGCTGAGTCTGCACCAAATTACACACAGTTAAACATCCTCTCAGTACCATGTTTTTAGAATCTGGAACAAGTAACATAAACTTGAAGATATTTGATTAGATATCTTTAACATGATTAAAGGTAAGGTCTGTCAGCCAGCCTTGTTTTTTTCAAACATTTTGCATTAAATTTAAACTATGCATATTCTAATGCAGTGGTTCCCAAACTTTTCAGCTTCCGACCCATAAAATAATAGTGACAAAGGTGTGTGACCCCATCTGTTGGCTGTTTAAATATACAAAAATCCTAATAACTCTATTAAATAAGGACTTAATGGCAACACAAACAGTCTTAACATCTTATGCTATTTTTAAAATCAATTTATGGATGAGTATTTCAAGTTTTTGTAACAATTTTGGTGCAACCATAGCATAAAAACAAATTTTTTTTTATTGTAAATGGATAGCTGGAGATTATCTAAGGACCCCTACTTAGTGTTGAGTGACCCACACTGGGGTCCCGACTCCAACTTTGGGAATCATTGCTCTAATGGGATATATTCTTATTCTTGACTGTCTTGCCTAACAAAATATTCAAACATTCATCCATCTTCCATTTTCTGTTGCTTATGCATGATCAGTTTGTGAAGACAACAGGTTCAGGACGGAAACCCTCCCCTCACTGACACTCTCCAGCTCCTCTTTGGGGATCCCAGGGTGTTTAGCCCATTTGCCTAATTCATACCATTTATGTTTGTTGACCAAAATCTGGCGAGTTACAAGCCGGATTCTTGTTCAGCAGCTGGACATAGTCAGTGCACTTGGGGTGTTCATGGGGTAAAACAAAATCTTTGGATTTGATATATTTGAACCATTATTAGACCACATAATTTTTACCAACAAGACTTTTTTCTTTGCTTAGATAAGTTTTTAGGTTCACTGGTTCTGTTTACTTTTAGCTTAAAAAGCTTCAAGCATAACTAACTTTCTTTAAGCAGGTTCTTAAAATTACATTCATTTATTAACAAGGCAAGTCCCACTGAGATCACAGATCTCTTTTTCAAGGGAGGCGTGGGCCTGAAGGCACCCTAACATGCATGTTTTTAGATTGTGGGAGGAAACCAGAGTACCTGAAGAAAACCCACGCAAACTCCACACAGAAAGACCCCAGGTCCAACCCAGGGCTTGAACGCAGGACCTTCTTGCTGTGAGGCAACAGTGCTAACCACTAAGCTATCATGCTGCCACTCATCCATGATATCCATTTTTAACATTTATGTCAAGTTATGTCAAATGCATGGCACATTTTCCCTCTAATGTATATGAGTTATTCTTAAGAACAGACATCAATCTCAGTAATCCACTCTATATGAGAATATGCACTATAACTGTGCAATTTGGGGAGTTTTTAAGTTTCTGCAGTTTCTATTTACCTGTTCTTATTTGTTCTATTTTTTTTTTTAAAAAGAAAAATTTCACAAGTAAACCAGCTATGGTGACACATTTTAAAAATTATTCCAAGTTCTGAGAAAACAATCCGATACACCAGATCACGTTTTTTTTTTCTTAGACCAAGCTAAGATTTCTTGGTTGTCTGAACTAAACAAAACAATAAGTAAAGACTTGCCTAGTTTCCATGTCTGTGTAAAACCATGCATAAAACCACTGGGATCTTGCCAACAAGCAAGGACAAAACTTATTTTTATTGTGTTGTCTTAGGTGTTTATTGTTGATTCTATTTTTTGGATTTAGATTGGTTTTTGTAATAAAACCTTAAAGACAAAATATGGTTTCCTCCTCATTTGGTGTAATTATTATGATAAAGAGTTCCCCGTGATGAGCAAATTTCATCCTTCAGTTGTTGAGATCTGGTAAATGGTAACTTTATTCTCAAAACTGAACTGCCCATTTGCTACAAAAGATTTACCAAAACTATAAAACTCTTATATTTAACACAAACAAAATGAAAGTGTTTTTGTCTTGTCTTATTGTGCGATTTTATTTTCCTTCTGAATTCTCTTGACAACAATCGAGACATTATGCAGAACACAGGTTCTCACCAGACAATTTGCATTATATAAACTAACATGTTACCACAGCATCATCTTGTTTCTCTCCCTCTGCAGAAAACACGGTGAAACGCAGCCCTGCGGCTGCTTTCATTCAGATTGAGACAAGTTTCTCGCTGATAGCAGAATGTAAATGTGTCATTTATACCTGTCTTGTCTTTTATCGTGATAAAGCAGGTCATACTCCAGGAAAAAGGGAAAAGAGAAATGCAAGCAGTAGCTTCATTCATCGCCTGTCCTGTTTCATTCACACTCTTGTGATTCTCCATCATGCTCCTCTCAGCAGCCGTCAAGAGGCCGGCTAGCATTGAAACAAATCTCTCATATTCTGCTTTTTGATTTCATTCTTTCTCCCTGTCGTCTCTCCTATTAGCTTATTCATTCTTCACATGTGACTGCCAGCCTGTTAAGGTCATATTAAACCAAAGCAATCCACTTTAAATGGTTATCTACGACGCGCATTAAAAAGCTCTTTGCTGCCCTTTAAATATTGTGATTGGGTTATGGGGGGGTTGCTGTTTCGGAGCGCTGATCGCTCTCCCAGGAGCCCGCTTCAGAATATAAATTGAGTAATATTATAAAGGCGGGCACTCCAGAAGGACTGGGTAATGAATAGGATTCATGATCTGAGGAGGAACAGGAGGTCATGCAATGAAGTGAAATACTCTAATAACTCCAATCCAAACCTACTCAGATGATGATACATTAACTAAGGGACCCTTGTATTCCTGTTTTTTCTCTCTCTCTTGTGTCGAACTATATGTGCATTACACCTACTCCAAAGGCACTTGCTGTGAAGAAAAACGAGAACGCTGATCCGGCTGGTAATGGTTATTTAAACTTCTCATTCTGACTTTAATGTCAAGGCCACCTACAATGATGGTAAAGGGTTAGATCAACTCTGTGCAAATCTTGTAATCTTCTGCAAAGAAATTAATTTTACAAAAAGCAGATTTGTATTGTATTGCTAAATAAAATTTCATCATCTTCCGCAAATGTCTCAAGAAATGGACCGTGGAGATCAGACAGCAGATTACTCTCCAGGAAGGCCTAAATACAAGAAATTAAGATTTTAGATGTAATCCCCTGAGATTATGATTTTTTTTTTTTTCAAGGAATTAATTTCATCTTCTAGTTATTTGAGGAGGGATGTAGATAAATTTACACAATATCCCTTGAGATCAAGACAAATCTGGTTGATGCTGTCATTGGCTTGTAACTGACCTTTCGTTTTTTGTACTTGAGAATGACTGATTGCATGTTATTTAACTGTGACCACTTCAGATTAACTATAAAGCTTTTCCCCTTAGTCATAACTTGTAAAATTAAAAGCCTAGCATTTCTTGAATTAATGCATATCACCCAGAGGTTTAGCCTAAGATCATAGCATGTTGAGAAATGAGTTATATCAGTTTTGAGAAAACCTTGAAAGAAACATTATGAACACTCTCACATATCTGGGCTGGGCAAGATCTCATGCCCAGCCTACGTGTTATGAATGACCTTCAGCTACTATCAGAATAGATTTTAGCTCAATATCTATAAAACTGACTGAATTTTGGCAGCCATCTTGAATTACATTCTCTTCAAAAGTTAATCAGTTGTACATATAATTCCAATAATAATGTTTTAAATGTTTCATTAACTTCTGTCTAGTGGTTCATAAGATATTTTACTAGCAGATAAACAGGACTGACTCTAATGGTTAATGCTAAAGGTTCAAGCAAATATTGTGTGCAGTGAGTAGAGATCAGAGTATGTACTGGGAATGATTCTCAGCTACTGCAACACAAAGTCCTTGCTGAATGTCTGTGAAAGTGACTGAATTATAGCTATTTATGATTTTTCTAAGGTCAGTTGGCTAATGATTACTCTCTGACAATTTTAAGAAAACATATTCAGTAGTTCATGAACTCTTTTTCTAACAGTCAGTCTGAGCTGACTCCAATAGTTAGTTGCAAAGTTTGAAACACAGATATTGTGCTTTTGCTCAGTGCTTAGAGTTTGAGTTGGGGTCGACTTTCAACTACAAGTGCGCCAAATTTTAGCTTGATCTCTGTAAAACTGTCTGAGTTTTAGACATTTTTGTCTTTGGCAAGGTTGCTTAGCTCTGTCAGCCATCTTGTATTGGATTGGCTCAAAGAGTTAATCAGTTGTAAATGCACATCCACTACTTACTTCCTTAGAGTTTCATTAAAATCCATCCAGTGGTTCATGAGAGTTTTTGCTAAAACACAGACAAACACACAAACACACACAATAGCATTACTGCATTTTGCCTTATACTCAGTAAACATGTGGATGGCTTCATAATATATATATATCATTCATAATATTTGTATTCCCGGTGATAAATACTGTTCATTAGTGGTATTTGGATGTAGTTCTTAAGTTGTAGTTTTTTTTTTCCATTTGATGTGATCAAAGAACGACTAAGCCTTCTTCAGATTGGTAAACATTTACTGTTATATCATGCATTTAATAGAAGCCAGAAGGCTTTCTCTCTGTCAGTGGATCTTGAGGGAGTGAATAGGAGTGCTGGAATGAGTCGGCCTTCTTGCAATCAAGCACAGAGAAAACGGTTAATTCCACTTGTGATGACACCGGCTCGGCAAGCACAACAGTTTTCAAGTGCTGACACTGACCAGTAATGACCAAACGAATGGATAGAGAATAGGGAAGGTGTGTGTATTTCTTTGTGTGTGTGTGTGTCTGTGTGAGTGTGGATGGGACATTATAGGTAGAATAGACACTAGTCAAGTATGAGAGCGAGAGAGGGGGAGTAGGAGAGTCACAGCTGCTTCTGTACAATCGCTCCTCAGCATCTACAGTTCCAGGCCAAAATGCCATTAATACAAGTGTCAGAGCAGTGAGCAGAATCAGGCACACTGCGATGGCTTTGAGTGGCTCCAGAACAAAATGCCCAGGATCTTTGGGAGGGGGGGTGGGGGGTTGGGGTGAACCTGTCCAAGACAGCTGTCCATTCCTCTGCCCTCTTTTGTGGTTGCTACCTCTCTCCGTACATCCACCTTCTTTTATTTCGTGCGAAGATTAAATTGCACATGATCTCTGATGTTGCCGGTCCTCTGCTTGTCGCAGGTCGTCGACCTCCATGCGGCTCAGATAATAGATACATCCTCTGTTTGTCTTGTGGTGAAACGCTCGTCCGCCACAGTCCAGTAACCAGCCATTGTCGCACAGTCTGAAGCAATTAAGTAAAATGGTGGATAAAGCCTTGGTGCATCCTTTTAATATTTATTACATCCTCTTTGTAAAAAGACCTATTTAGTTTTCTGTATCTAAAATGATCACTAATGCAATCACGGCTGCATTTAGAATACACATTAAGTGCAATCTTCACCCCTTAGAGAGGACCTCAGTGATCCAATGAAAGGAGATAACAAATGAGAGTTAGAGTTTCAGCAAATAGCAAATAATTCCTTATCTGTATCTACCATTTAAAATAATGTGTTTTAAAGATGGTTTGCACCTAAACATGGTGGCAACTTTATTGCTTTATCCAATCTTTTTGTAAACAGCTTTGAAACACAAAAATCAATTTTAATTCATAAAACTTTGTAGGTCAAAGGACCTACAAAGTTAGGACTATACTAAAATGGTAAACGCTAAAATATTCAAACTGGTAGTAGGAATGATGAGTCAATCTGCAACGTGTGTTTGACAGCTGATACATATCATTGGGATAAGGGAAAAGGGAAAAGGATATTCTTACAGTAATTTCCTAGTTTCAAGACTCCCATCACACTGGATGAAGACCCTCATTAAAACAAGAAAATAAAAAGAAAATTGCCATATTGTGTGTGGTCTTTGCAAAGTCCCCTATTATCCATGGTAGAGTGTGATAAGTTGCCACTGATATTAGCTTGCACACAACATCTGCAGCAAGGCCATGGTGCTTTATTGTTGTGACAACAGGGTATGGGGGTCCTGGGTGGAGCATGGGGGAGCATAGTGGCAGAATATCCAAGTAATGAGGGCCACATGCACTGTCATGGCATGGTTGTTGAGATTTTGAAACAGGACTGGCCACACAGGGCTCATCCAAGGCTACAACCCTGTCATGCAAGTGTGATGTGATCTTTGCGCATTGTGACATAGTTTGGTAGTGTTGTGTTCTGTGACTACAAAGTGTGCGTATACTGTTGTGAATGGGACAGTACAATAAAGAGAAGAAGGGTTATTTGTGAGATTCTGATACTATGTACGCCTGGGTGATGGCTGTTCTGAATAAATATTCTTAAAGTAGTACACTAACTTTTTCATTTACTCTACTAAAATGTAACAGAGATTCCTGCCAGGACAGGGCTCACATATTAAACCAGTATGAAGGTGGTGTATTGGATAAAGTACAGAGGCACTCCTTAAAACGGCACGGACATCCTCTTATTGTATCATGGAAGAATCATGATCGACATAGCATTTCTAAATCAGTAAGTGACATTTTATGCTTTCTTGACTATCACTGCATCTTCGGATTTTCACCTAATTTATAAACTGATACTCTCATTAACTATTTCCCCCCTGGGGAGGATCAGACCCCCTCCACCCTCAGCATGGCTATGGACTGGGGCAGAGTGTTCTTGGTTTTCCCACAATATGCTGAGCGATTAGGATAGATCCAATTCACAAATTACTTTGGGTTAGGTTTGAGGAGTTTGAGGAGCACATCTCCCTTTGTAAGAGCCTTGTGAATTAAATCAATGTGCAGTCTCTGGGTTCCTCAGAAGCAGTGGTCAAGAGTTTTTAAATCTCATATTAATGTCACTTATGTGTAGTAAACAAAACAACTATTACATGGAGACTGTGACTTTGAGGTGGACAACATATTACAAGTTGGTGTTTCAGAAAAGCAAGCTTGCATTTCAGGTAATATTCATCATCCAGCATTAAACCTTTGACTCCTGTATGTCTGTAGCCTAGACTAAGACTCTGAAACCTACTTGTGTTTGTGAGAACCAGTCTGGTGACAGCTTGGAGCCAGTCCCTCTGTCCTCTTACTGCCTCTTTCTCTCTCTTAATTGACTTCCCAGTTTGATAACACATGCCTGTCTGATTGGAGCCGGGCTGTCTCGGTGATGCTCAGAGGAACGTGTCTCTTCAATAGCAGATCAATTAGTCTATTAAGATAACCAGGGACAAAGGTCCTCTACACTGGCTCTTATGTGGAAAAGTTGTAGTCACTGTTCTTCAGAATCACTCTGCTTGTTAAACCTGTGAGTTATATCAGCCTATTAACATAGTTTGACTGTAATAAAAATAGATGGACTTGACATTGTCATATTATCATGACAGTGATTATTAAACAGACATAAGGATTATGTTTTACATTTTTAGTTGTTGTATATGTCCTTAATCGGGTAGAAATACTTTGTGATACAGACAGATGGCATGCCTCTTACTGTTTGCTATGAGAGTGATTCAGCTTGAGCCATGGCAGGTGGCTTGAATATTCATTTCATTTTGATAATTCCACAGATTACTTGCAGCAATCTTAAAGCTGCACCCTGCAAGATTTAGCCAAAGAAAAAAGAAAAAGAAAAAGGAAAAAAAAAAAAATTTTTTTTATGAGTTTCATTTACAAACGTCATAGAGAAAAGGCAGTCTGCTGCTGGAGGTAAAAGGCGATAGTGTTTTTGCTTTGTGTGCGTGTGTGTGTGTGCATGTGTTTGTTATGTTAGCAGATTATCTGAAGAACAACTGGACAAAATTTTCTTGAAACTCTTAGAAAGTATTCAATGAATCTACTACTGATTACTGTTTGGAGACGATCCAATTCAAGATGTCCACCACAGCCTAATGACCTTTTAAAAAGTAAAAATGGCCTTTTCTTTTTTTTTTTTTTTTTTACCAATTTTTAAGCTAAGATTTGAGATTCTTGCTCAACAGACACTCTAAGTGCTATTTGAACAGAACAGTATTTGGTTCAAATTTGGCAACTAACTATTGGAATTAACTCTGTCTGTTAGCAAAATTATTGGTCTGCAGCTAAATAACTTTTGGCATCATCCCAGTTGAAGATGGCCACCACAGCCAATTGATATTAGGAACAGCAGCAACACCTCAATTAATTTTACATATATTGAGCTAAAATTTGGTGTGGTTGTAGCTGAGACTGAGCCCCAATGAATTTTGAGCGCTACTAATTGTCCTAGATGATTGATTAAAACTTTGGCATTAACTGCTGGCATCAGTTTTGTTTGTCTGTTAGCAAAATATCTCATGAACCAGTAAACGGATTACAGTGAACCTCTCAGAACTGATTAACTTTTGGAGAATTCCGAAAAAGCCACCAAAAGCTAATCAACATTATCCAACACAAAATGGTTACAACTTAGTCATATTTACTAATATTTAGCTAAAGTTTGATGTGGTCGTAACTGAGCACCATTCTGAACACATATTCTGAGCGCTAACACATCTTGCTTTATTGAGAATGCACACAATGTCATTTACAAAGTTTGGCCAAAACAACTATAACTTTGTCCCTTCTCATCATAAGATGATCTAGAAATGCTATGCTTTTTTCTTTTTTTTTCTTTTGAGGATTGAATGACTTTATTCAAACTTATGATGTTTGAATAAACCACTTTGTAATTCTTTAGCATGAATTTTTTTTCCCTTTCAGTTACTTTTTGCATTTAGAGACTGAAAAATAGTCGAATCACACCACACTTGCAAGGAACGACTCGTAACAGTTCACCTCAACAAGCAGAGCAAATAAGAGGTTAACTGACACCCCATCCTTACGTCAGCCCCGCAGATCTGGTTTCCCACCTTGGCCCGTTGAGATAGATCCGGCAGTCGTGTCCTTTTGTAAGCAACTTTTATAGAGGCTGCAAGGAAAAGCCTCCAAGCCTGGAGGTCAGGGGCCAATGTGCTGATGGATTATGGGGTTTCACTGTGCCTGCTGCTGCTGACAGCTTTTATTGGTTGGGAGGATGAGCTTGTAACCCTTTATATAATTATTGTATTAAGGCCAGTGTGCCCCTGCCTTGCTGGCACTTGTCCCCGGATCAATGTGGAGATAATTTCAGAAATGAATAGTTAGTATCGACCACCCCCTGTAGTGATGGCTTATCAGGCACTCGGACAGGTTGCTGCAGATTATTGTGCCGTGTCATTTATGGCCTTTGTCACAGTTTTTTTTTTTTTTTGAAGCAGCCTTGGTACAAACAAAGACAATTCAATTTGGAATGGATTTCATTCAGTTTTTCCCACTTCTCGCTGCACAATCCGCAATAAATCACAGTCATTTGTGTTTTTATCTTCTTTTTTTTGTTGTTGTTGTTGTTTTCCTGCCCTGTGCTTTGGTGTTTGGGAGGTCTCTGAGGACTATGGGAGGAAGAAGCAAGGCGAGGGCAAGCGTCAGCACTTGAACTCTATCTGAGGGATTGAGTGAGCTTTGGTTCAGACAAACCAATGACCTTCAGGCCTGGTGTTTGTAGAGGATTGAACTGCTCTATTTACCGCTCTTTGTGTGGCCTTAATAAACAACCCCTCGGTTCGAACACAATGGCTTGAAAAGCACCTCAAGAGCTCTTCACTTGTCTTTTTAGATTTCTTGCACAAATCCTCTTCTTGCAACACCAAGTGTTGCATCTAAATCATTGGCAGACAAACCAGGATGAGGTTTTTAATAATTACTCAATATGTTAGTGTTTCTATTCATTTGGCAGCCTTTCTGTTTTGAGGGAGTGGTCCCCCTCCCCCCACCGGTGTCATGTTTGTACTTTGCCCTCTTGCCTTCTAAACTGTGAATGACAAGATGTATCCATCAGAGGGCTGGAGCTCGATTTCAATAGCAGCTCATGGGGAATCGTTCAGAGAAATGTAATTTACTCTCTATTGGTCAGTTTGACCCCTGACCTCAATCACTTGACATGGTAACCATAGAAACCATAGCAAAAGGAGCAAGCAAGGAGTCAGGAATCAGATAGCGTCATCTAGACTGTTCTTCCAATGTGCGCAGCTTAAAAAGAAAAAAAAA